>NC_133429.1:740592-808092 GCF_011762505.2 Arvicanthis niloticus | reverse complement strand
AAGCAAGTTTTCCCACTGAGCCATCTTATTGGTGCTCATGTAAGATTAGCAGAACCGTTTTATCTTTAAAATATCGTCTTGTTTTAAAAATATATACAAATTGTATGTATTTTCATAACAACAACAACAACACCCCCACCAAACAACCATCTCTTCCTGTATAGATTCTTTTCCTAAAATAATCTGGATGTAGTAAGAAGTTTGTAATTTTGGTTTCTTTAAAAAACAGAAGTGTTAAGTGAATATGTTTTTGTATTAAATAAAAGTGTGGGATATGGGGCTGCTTCAGATTGTTCATAGAAGCTGTGTATGATTTGCCTCAGACTCTAACAGAAGTTTGATTTTTAGCAGCAGCAGATAATTTCTGGAATTGTGTGGTGTTTGGAATTCTGGGGACTTTTCAGGGTGTATCATGCTAGGGCTCTGAGAGGCAGTGGGGGGCTGGTTGGTGTTTGGTTGGTGTTGGTTGGTTGCAGTTTGTCACAGTTTGTTAAGTAGTCTTGCACAAAGACATGAGAAGGAGAAATCCTCATGGCAAAGATCAGGTTTGCCCTAAGGACTTTGACACCCGTGATCAGCAGGAAGTGGTCTACTGCTTCCTTTCCCCTTTATCCGTTTTTTCCTCTTGTGTTTGGTGTTAGAGGTTTGTAAGGGAAGAAAAATGGGGTGGAGGATGGTGGAGGAAATAAGAATCCCCAAGTAGCAGACATCAGCTACAATTGGTGCCTAAGTGGGGCCAGAATGGGAAACTTGATTTCAAATGCTGTAGAAAAAGTAGCAGGGGGCGAAGGAATGGATTTTTGTTTCAAGATAGCAGTAAAACATTTTGCCTGCTGTCACTGGGAAATTCCTTGGTCTGCTCCCAGAGGAAATTTTCTGTTTCTTTTCTTTTTTTTTTTTCCCCTACCTTTAATCTGTCAAAAAAAAAAAAAAAAAGGCCTGGGAGCATGACTGAGAGGTTGCATGACTGAGAGGTTGCATGACTGAGAAGTTGGAAAAATTGTAGGTAGGCACAAGGGACCTGAGTAACAAAAAAATGACAGAAATGTGAGGACAAATGGCTCTCTCTGCCCTTTTCTGAATGGGCTGCAGAATTGGCAGGGCTGCTGGAAAAATTGTGGGTGGACGTTGAAGCATATGGGAAGCAAGAAACACTGGAAGAGGGAGAACAACAAAAGCTCTGTCTGGGTGACTGTGCAGCAGGACAGGAGCTTCTCACCGGAGGGAAGAGGTGGTCAGGCCAGAGAAAAGCTGAAAAGCCAGAGCAGTCTGAGAAAATAGCCCATTTTGAGAGAAAGGGTTAATCTTTTTTTTCTTTTTAAAGATTTATTTATCATATTTATATGAGTACACTGTTGCTGTCTTCAGACACACCAGAAGAGGGCATCAGATCCCATTACAGATGGTTTGAGCCACTATGTGATTGCCGGGAATTGAACTCAGGACCTCTGGAAGAGCAGTCAGTGCTCTTAACTGCTGAGACATCTCTCCAGTCCCCGGAAGGGTTAATGTTGAACCAGTTGTGCCACCAGAGTGGGAGGAGGCATGGTGGTCGGTTACCTGATCATTGTTTTTCCCAGTATGCCTGCCAGTGTGTGCCGGCTAATGGGGTGGAACAAGGTCACAATGAGATAGGATGGTGACCTCTAAAAATGATAGATCTAGGGTGTTGTAAAGAGGCTGCAATTTCATACGGGTTGTCCTCACCTTATAGAAAGCAATTGTAAAAAACTGACCTCCCCAAGACTGGAAGGAATCGGTGACAGTTGCACCAGAGGCCAGTCCACAATTGCAATGGTTACTGTGGTAGAGGGAAGAAGCTGTAAACACTGAGCAGGCAAATGGAGGGGAAAGAGTATAGTCAGAGAGCAGTTGCTGGCTTCGGGGGGCAGTACTCTGATATACAGGAACAGAGTTAATTTGCCGAAGCTCCTACAGAACTGTGTTGATTAGCACTGTTAAGAGCTTGGGGCAAATTTGAGGACCCCAGGAAAAGGCTCACCTTGTTTACAAAGCTATATAAGCTCTGGTGAAGCCTTCACTGATTTTTTTTTTTTAACAAAGAATGTCAGCTGTGAACAAAACTGTATCAAACCCTGAAGACAAGTGTTTATAGAAACCTTGGCACATGGAAATGCAAATATTGAATATTAAAAAAAAAAACTTACTAGTCTATTAGCAGCAGGTGCAGCACCCAAGTATAAGTGGATAAAGGATATAACTGATTTTGTTCCAATGTGTACCAGGCTAATATCATAGGTCAAGGAATAGCTGGAGGTCTCTAATATCAAAAGGCCTTGTGGGTGAACTGTGGGAAATATTGTCATTTGCAAAGAAAGTGTAACCAAGGTACTCAAGATCTCAGATCTCAAGATGTCTGGTGCATTAGTTGCAAGAAATAAGGTATTTGTGCAGGAAAAGTGAATGAGGTATCTCTCAGGATAATGACTTCTGGGGTTGTGCGGGCGATGTGGCAAGGGTGGCCCTTGGACCATTGAAGTGTTAGTCCAGTCAGTCAGGGGAAGGCTTTGGGGATCTGACTTGTGGCTCCACAACAAAAAGTATGAGCTACTTGACTCTTGTTAGCCAGGAAATAGCAAGCAGGCAGAAGAATTTTTAACTAAGTATTGCAAATGTAATATGTGTGACTGCAGGCGGTGCTGCTCCAGGCCTGGCCATAGATAAACACCTTAGTCTACTTCCAAAACCTCAGTGTACCTTGATAGTAGGGATGATTTTGGAAAGGAGTGGATTGACTTTCCAAAGATTGTGCAGCCAAGGAATTATAGATGAAGATTTCAAAGGAGAAATTCAAATTATGGCCTATGTAAAAAAAAGATGCAGTTGAATGCAGGTGCTGGGGCTGCTCAGCTGCTGCTGTTTCCCTCCATCAAAGGCAAAGCCACTCCCATAGGAAAAAACAAGAGTTTGGAAGTATTGGACAGTGTGTGTTCTGGAAGCAGTTGTTAGTGATCAGAGGCTGGAAGTATTGGACAGTGTGTGTTCTGGAAGCAGTTATTAGGGATCAGAGCCTAGAATTAAAATAGCAGGTAAATGGTATTGAAGTAGGTGGTTTGGTGGGTACAGGAGCTGATGTAACTCTGATTTCACAAAGGTCTTGGAATTCACAGTGGCCACTTCAAAAGGGTTATACACAGTTTCTAGGAATTGGAAAATGATGTCAGAGAAAACAGCATGCCATGGGTTACATGTGTGGGAGCAGGAAGGTCAAGGCATTCTGTGGCTGACATAGTCCTAAATTTAGGGGGCAAGATTTACTACAACAGTGCTGAAATCAGATTAATATTCCCTCAATACTAGAGACCACTCATGATGAAATTAGGGATGAACTGGTAGATGCTCCTTGGGAAGATACTGATAGATGTTTTGAAAAAGAACTCCAGGCTGTGCCAGTTGTCCAAACATAGGACATCACAGTGATGGGGTTTCTAGTTTTATACGGGAGGGACACTGTTGTAGCACCAGCAGCCCTACCCTTAAGATGGTTGACTAACAACCATTCTGCTTATGTTGTTCTGCGTATGTTGTAGGATTATTTCCAGAAGTAGAAATTGCTTTAATTTCATCTTCACTTCCTGTTAGGCTACCATTACAAATGGAACTACAGAATCTGATTAAAGCCCGCCCAAATCCTTTGTTACCCATCCTCAGACACAGTTCTTGGTGTCACTGCAGCAAGGAGTAAGTCAGTGGATGCATTGATCTATCCTATTTCTCCCCACTAATGCTCACAGGCGTCATATGTCACATCCCAGTCGGGCAATGTGATAGCTGTGCATGAGCACCCGATTTGTGTTCCCTGCTGTCATACTCAAGTAGCCGTAGTTAGTCACAGAGGTAAAAGTACTAATGAATTATGGCAGCTGGATGTCATTCTCTTTGCTCTTGTGCCACAAATGCCATCTGTGTACATTTTCCTTGATACTTTTTTTTTTTTTAAAAATATTTCTGGGTTTTTTCTCAGTCCTCAGAGAATGGTTCTGCTGTATGTTCTCTTATACAAACTTTGGGTCTCACGGGCTTGCCTACTTCTATCAAAACTGACAATGAACCAGCCTCTACTAGTAAACAGTTTAAGAAGCTCTTTAAGGAGTGGGATACCAGTCCCATTACAGACATTCCTTATCTTCACAGCCAGAGTTCACACTTTTGAAAGGCTGGAGTCTTTCCACTTCATCTATTTGTTCATGTGTCTTTATGCAGGACATCACACTGTAGACTAAACTGGCCTGAATTCACAATATACCTCTGACTGTGCTGGAACTCATGGAATCCTCCTGCCTCAGCATTCTAAGTGTTGAGATTGCAGGAGTAAGCCATGGTGCTCTGTTTCCATTTCCCTAAAAGCAACAGGACTAATAGCCTGAGGGAGGACCACTTTTAGGTGTTAGAATTTATGTACTTCCAAAGGAGACCCCAAAATGTCAGTGACAAATTTGTTATGAACCCCTACTTGTCCAAGTGTAGAATAATAACAGTGTGTGTGGACAGGGAGGTGTGCAGAGAGGCAGCGAGTCTAATGTCTGGGAGCAGCCAGGGCTGTGCTTTAGGCTCATCTGTAGATTGCACTAACTAAATGTTATAAAATTTGCTCTGGCCGTCATCACTGGAAACCCTAACTAAGAAACCATTACTCCCCATCTGATATGTTTTTAAGATTTACTTATTCATTTAATATATATGAGTACACTGTAGCTGTCATCAGACGCACCAGAAGAGGACATCGGATCCCATTACAGATGGTTGTGAGCCACCATGTGGTTGCTGGGAATTGAACTCAGGACCTCTGGAAGAGCAGTCAGCGCTCTTAACCGCTCAGCCATCTCTCCAGACCCCATCTGATATTTTATGAGTGGACATGTCATCTACATTACAACCTCTACCCACCCAGGAGGACAAGCTCATGGGGGGGGGGGACGGGCATAACCAGTGTGCGACACTGGGTGAGGGCTGGAATGGTGCAGGGGTGACATCTGTTTGTGTGCTTATGCTTCAGAAGGACACTGAGCTCTTTCAAAGTCATTGTTTCCTCTGAGCCTGACCAGGATCTTAATGGGCCAGAAGCATTTTCCTGTGATGAACACAGTTGCTTTTGGTTTATTTATGACTTAAGTGGTCCTTTCCTAATTATTTGCCTGCCCCGTGACAGGCAAATAATTATTTGCCTCCCTCCTTCCCTCCCTCCCTTCCTTCTGTCCCTCCATCCTTTCATTTATTTCGAGACAGGGTTTCTCTGGCTGGCTGTCCTGAAACTCGCTCTGTAGACCCGGCTGGCCTCAGGCTCACAGAGACACACCTGTCTTTGCCTCCTGAGTGATGGGATTAAAGGCGTGCACTACCAAAGCTGGGCGATGCTAAACTCTTCATTCTTTCGTCCTAGGTCATCACCCTGGAACCTTCCCTTTGGAGACCACAATTGTGTTTTTGGTCTCAGACCGGAAATCATTGATGCCCTGCCTCCACCTCCCAAAAGGTGCCATGAAAGGCCATTGCCACCACAGAAGGCTGGGAATGTAGGAATATTTGGCCAACAGCGTGCAGCTGAGAGATGCGAGCACTCCTAAGTGCGCCTTATAGAAATTGCTGCTGCCTGGTGACTATCAATTAGGTGGCTTAAATTTGACGTGAATGGGCTGGGCGTCATTTCAGCTGTGAGGAGGGGCACCACACAGTGCACACAGAGTAACGATCTGTGTACTAGACACCCTATGCCTACCCGAGGAAGTGCCTACTGTGTGCAGATGTAGTGCAGGGACAACTATGCAGTTCGGGCGCAAGTTCTACAGTCAAAGTCTGCAGGCCTGTGCCAGCAGGACAGTTGTGCGCCTGTGGTTAAGCAGCCCAGGGCTGTGAACAGCAATGCTGGGTCTCCGCAACCCACTGTAGCTGAGGGAGTGGCTCCTGTCACTCAGGCCTCACTAGCCATTCAGGGCTCGGAACCGAATGCCAGTTAGAATGAAGGCGGGTACTTCCGGTCCGCTAAGCTGCAGGCTCCGCAGTTTCTGAGGGAGGGTTTGGTGGTTCCGGGTTCCGTGCTGAGACCATTTGCTGGTTGCCGTGAGGAGAGCGGGCGAGCTGGGACTCGGCGCCATGGTGAGCGGGGCGCCGTCCCCACGCGGGGAGGATCCGCGGGAGCCCGTGTGGCGTTGTCCCGGGGTGCGGGACCCGGCGGCGAGACGCGGCGCCCGGTGCGATTCCGTTCGTTCACCTGAGGTTACTGAGGGTCCCTGCACCTCCTAGGCGGAAGCGGGACCTCTTCACGACACAGTTTCCCTGGCTGCGCCTGCGCACAGCCTGGGAAGTTGCTTGGAAACTGTTCACGTCATTCTCTGCGGGCGCATGCGCGGCTCTCATCTTCAGGGAGACAGTCGCTGACTGGCAGAGTCTGGTTTCCCTTCGTCTTCTATAAGTTCTGCACTTGGCACTTGGGTTCAGGTGCAGGATCCGTCTGCAGTTAACTCTGCTCTGACGTAATAAAGTCTGTGTCATCAACACATTCGCATGTGGATGCCGCCGTGGTGCAGTCACGTGTGTTAGTGCCACAGACCCACTGTTTCCCGGCCTCAGGTGTCAGCACTGACGGGACGTTAACTGTGCGTGTGTTCTAAGTGTTCTCTCACGTTCTGCTGATTCTTTATTCCTTCTCAGACAGCGCAGTCTTTACTGCAGGTGAGGGGAAGTTCTGAAGTCAGATGGCGGCGCTGTGCGCTGTGTGTTCAGTCTGTGCTGCTCAGGTTCTCGTCCACGATGACCTTTGTCATCGGGTTCTGTCGTTCGCTGCAGGAATCGTTAGGCTCTTTAGTGGACATTTGTTGAATCTGTAGCGCAGATTCTGTACTGAAATAATACTGAGACTTCTTGTCTACGATCTCGCAACTTTTCTCCTTTGAGTTCTTTGATTCTTTTAATTAGAAAGTTACAGTTTTGGCTGCAGACATTTGTCATATTTCAGTGTTTTTCAGTATTTATTCATAGGGACATATAAGTGTCATGAGGGTCTGTATTTTTAATTTACTAACTTTATTTCATATGCATGAGTGTTTTGCTTCCATGTATGTGTTCATCAGTTTGGTGTTTGGTGCTCACAGAAAAATGAAGAGGACATCAGATGCTGTCTAACAGGATCCTTGGATAATTTTGCCACCACGTTAATGCTAGTAACCATTGATATTAGTGTGATGCATGTTATCGGTTGGATAAGGGGTACAACAATATCGGTTGTATTCCTTATCCACTTGTACATGGGTGGTACCCCTGTCTTTAATGGTCCATTGACTTTTTAAATATTCAGTATTTGCATTTCCATATGCCAAAGTTTCTGTTAACACCTCTCTTATTTCAGGGTCTGATACAGCTTTGTTCACAGCTGATATTCTTTGTAAAAAATGAGTCTCAACCAGCCAGTCCAGGTAGGGCTTTCAAAAAAATATATATATGACCAGGTCTCTTATGTTGACTCGTGTTGCCTTCAGCCTACTCTGTGGCTACACAGACCTTGCTGTCTTCCTAGTGAACATCCTCAACTCTTGGATTAGTTTGTAGCGCCACATAGTTCTAAAAAATATCTGAGACTCACTTAGTGGACTGTCCATATCAGTAATAGGAAAAGGATTTTTGAGTGGAGCCTGGCTTCTCCCTTGAGTGTCAGAAAAACCTCTGGGCATTGGAACAGTGTTGGGCCTGTTCTACAATATGAGTGTCTTTGAAGTTAGACTAAATCCGTCTTGTGTTATGGGATGACTGAGAGCTTGTCATGACCCGTGTTGACCTGAAATGGAGAATGTCCCAAGTAGATGGCAGATTCGAACATCTGGTCTGATGGTGGATGTGAACGTCTGGTCTGATGGTGGAGGTGAATGTCTGGTCTGATGGTGGATGTGAACTTCTAGTCTGTGGCTTTCATTAGGTGCTTATGGAACCTTTAGGAGGAGCCTCCTGTCTGGTGGAAGTTCATCTCTGGGGAGGCTTTCAGCATTTATTCCCTCACCATACTTGGTCTTCTTTGTCCGTCTTCTGGAGGTTCAGACTGAGTGGCCACCCCGTCTCCACCATCACAGACTGCAGCCCTGAGCAATTGCTCACTAAGCTGATTTTCTGGCCTTACATATTTTATTTTTATATTGCTGGCTGATGGATTTTTTGTTTGTTTGTTTGTTTTTTCGAGACAGGGTTTCTCTGTGTAGTCCTGGCTGGCCTTGAACTCAGAAATCTGCCTGCCTCTGCCTCCCAAGTGCTGGGATTTAAGGTGTGCGCCACCACTTCCTGGTTGAATTAATTTTTTAAAAGTGGGTGAAAGGTCAAGATTTTATTATTTTCATAACAACATCGCCTTAGAACTGGATCACTGGCCCTTTCTCTTCTTATCTCCTCCCAGTTCAAAATGCTTGCATCTCTTAATAGCCAGCATCCTCTTAGATCTGCACTTGAGTCTCAGCACAATCTTCTTTGTAGTTTTAGCGTTTTGAGGAAAACAGGCTTCGTCTACCCACCATAGCCACTGTTTCCTGTCATAGAGCCACTTTCCCTGGGCATACAAAGAATTCTTGCCCTTTTTGTACTGGGTCACCTTGTGGGGTTGGTGCTTCCCATGTTTCTTGCAGAATGTCTGGTGGGTCTCAGGAACGTTGACCATGTTTGCAGGAGCGCTATCAGCTCAGAAAGCAGAGTTAGGTTTTTGTACATGTCAAGCAGTTACTCTTGTGCTGAGTTTACTCACATCTTGGTTTTGGAACTTTGGCAGAGGGTATTGTTTTTCACGAGGATGCCATGCGTTCATGACATTAGTACTGAGTCTTCCGAATCATTGCATTGCAGTTTAATATTCTTGCTACCTTTGTGTATATCTTTGATTTTTAATAAATGTGCATGAGTATTTTGCATATATATATCAATATATGTATATATATGTATATGGATGTGTAATGTTTGTGCATCTGGAGTTCCCTGACATGAGAGGAGAGCATTGGATCCTCCTGATCTGGAGTTATGAATGACTCTGACGTGAGAGGAGAGCATTGGATCCTCCTGATCTGGAGTTATGAATGACTCTGACGTGAGAGGAGAGCATTGGATCCTCCTGATCTGGAGTTATGAATGGCTCTGACGTGAGAGGAGAGCATTGGATCCTCCTGATCTAGAGTTATGAATGGCTGGGAACTTCCAAGCAAGTGTTAGGATTTGACCCAGGTCCTCTGCAAAAGCAGCATGTGCTCCTAACTGCTGACCCACCTTTCTTCCTTATGGTTTTTAGTTTTGATTTTGGATCAATATTTATATGCCAATATTTCTTGTTCCTTTTGTTGTTGTTTGTTTTGAGGGTCTCATGAAGTAGCCCTGGGTGTCATGGAAATCACTACATAGATTAAGATGGCCTAGAAATTACAGACAGCCACTCCTCTCTGCCTCCTGAGGACTGGGATCAAAGGTGTACATCACCACATCCATCTTTTTCATCTTTTATCTTATTTTTATTTTTAGTTAATCATTCTATTTGTTTACATCTCAAAGGATAACCTACTCCCTGGTTACCTCTCCACCAAACCCCCATCCATGATAACCCACTTCCTGGTTACCTGTCCATTAACCCCCCTTCCACATTCCCCTCCCTGCCCCTTTGCCTGTATGAGTGTGTTCCCCCATCCACCCACACTTTCCCACCCTACCGCACCAGCATCCCCCTACCCTGTGGCATCAGACATATCCGGAACCAAGGGCCTCCCCTCCCATTGCTATCAGGCAAGGTCATCCTCTGCTCCATATGTGTCTGGAGCCATGGATACCTCCAGGTGCACGCCTTGGTTGGTGGTCTGGTCTCTGTGAGAACTGGGTGGTCAGGCCAGCCTATGTTGTTTTCCCAATGGGGTTGCAGTTCCCCTCTGCTCCTCCAGTTCTTCTGCCAGCTTCCCCACCAAGGTCCCTGTGCTTAGTATGATGGTTGGCTTCAAACATTCACATCTGTGTTGGTTACTTGCTGGCCAGACCTTCCAAGGAACTGCCACACTAGGTTTCTGTCAGCAAGTGACTCTTGACCACGGCAACAATGTTGGGTTTGGTGTCTGCAGACGTGATGGATCCCCAGGTGGGGTTGTCCCTGGTTGGCCTTCCCTTCAGTCTCTGTTCCATATTTTTGTCCATGTTCTTCCTTTGGACAGGAACATTTCTAGGTTTGAAATGGTGGGTGGCCCCATTGCTCCACCAGGGGCCGTGTCTATTTAATAGAGGCGATCTCAACAGGTTCTATCTCCCCCTTCTCTGTGCATTTTGGCTAAAGTCATCCCCATTGGGTCCTGGGAGCCTCAAGTTTCTCTGGTGTCTGGGACCCTCCAGTTCCTCATCCTCTGCTGCATATTTTTGTTTGACTTCCTGACCTTCTGTACCTCTCTCCCTTCTCCCTCCCTGGTCCCCTTCTTCCGCTTCCCACAATTGTCCTGTTCCCCCCTTCAATGCAGGACTGAAGCATCCACGCCCTGGTCTTCCTTCCCTCTAAGCTCCATATGATCTGTGGGTTGTATCATGGCTGTTGTGAGCTGTTGAGCTAATATCCACTTATCAGTGAGTGCATACCATGTGTCTTGTTTTGTGTCTGGGTTACCTCAGTCAGGATGATATTTTCTAGTTCCATTCATTTACCTGCGAATTTCATTAAGTTGTTGCTTCTAATTGCTGTGTAGTACTCCATTGTGTAAATGTACCATCTTTTCTGTGTCCATTCTTCTGTTGAGGGAAACCTGGGTTCTTTCCAGCTTCTGGCTATTATAAATAAGGCTGCTATAAACGTAGTGGAGCATGTGTCCTTGTTATATGTTGGAGCATCTTTTGGAGTGCTATAACTGAGTCCTCAGGTAATGCTATGTCCAATTTTCTGAGGAACCACCAGACTGATTTCCAAAGTGGCTTTACTAACTTACAGTCTCACCAGTAATGGAGGAGTGTCCCTCTTTCTCCACATCCTCACCAAAATCTGCTGTCACCTGCATTTTTGATCTTAGTCATTCTGATTGATGTGAGGTGGAATCTCAGGGTCATTTTGATTTGCATTTTTCTGGTGACAAAGAATGTTGAACATTTCTTTAAGTGCTTCTCAGCCATTTTTTGAGATTTTTTGGTTGAGAATTCACTATTTAGTTTTTTGGTTCTCTGGAGTCTACCTTCTTGAGTTCTTTGTATATATTGGATATTAGCCCTCTATCGGATGTAGGGTTGGTAAAGATCTTTTCCCAATTTGTGGGTTGCTGCTTTGTCCTATTGATGGCGTCCTTTGCTTTACAGAAGCTTTGCAATTTTATGAGTCCCATTTGTTGATTGTTGCTCTTAAAGCATAAGCCATTGGTGTTCTGTTCAGGAAGTTTCCCCCTGTGCCCAAGGTCTTCCCCACTTACTATTAGTTTCAGCATATCTGGTTTTATGTGAAGGTCCTTGATCCACTTGGATTTGAGCTTTGTACAAGGAGATAAAAATGGATCAATTTGTATTCTTCTACATGCTGACCTCCAGTTGAACCAGCAACATTTGTTGAAAATGCTGTCTTTTTTTCCACTGGATGATTTTAGCTCTTTTGTTAAAGATCAATTGACCGTAGGTGTGTCGGTTCATTTCTGGGTCTTCAGTTCTATCTCATTGATCTTCCTGCCGGTCTCTATACCAATACCATGCAGTTTTTTTTTTTTTTTTTTTTTTTTTTTTTTTTTTTTGACTACTGCTCTTTAGTACAGCTTGATGTCAGGGATGGTGATTCCCCCAGAAGTTCTTTTATTGTTGAGAATATTTTTTGCTATCGTGGATTTTTTGTTATTCCAAATGAATTTGCAAATTGCTCTTTCTAACTCTATGAAGAATTGAGTTGGAATTTTTATGAGGATTTCATTGAATCTGTAGATTGCTTTTGGCAAGATGGCCATTTTTACTATGTTAATCTTGCTAATCCATGAGCATGAGAGATCTTTCCATCTTCTGAGATCTTCAATTTTTTTCTTCAGGGGACTGAAGTTCTTGTCATAAAGATCCTTTGCTTGCTTGGTTAGATTCACACTGAGGTATTTTGTATTACTTGTGACTATTGTGAAGGGTGTTGTTTTCTTAATTTCTTTCTTAGCCCTTTTGTCCTTTGAGTAGAGGAAGGCCATTGATTTGCTTGAGTTAATTTTTTATCCAGCCACTTTGCTGAAGTTGTTTATCAGGTGTAGGAGCTCTCTGGTAGAATTTTTGGGGTAGCTTATGTATACTATCATATCATCTGCAAAAAGTGATATTTTGACTTTCTGTCTTTCCAATCTCTTTGACCTCCTTTTGTTGTCTAATTGCTCTGGCTAGGACTTCCAGTACTATATTGAATAGGTAGGGAGAGAGTGGGAAGCCTTGTCTTGTCCCTGATTTTAATGGGATTGCTTTGAGTTTCTCTCCATTTAGTTTGATGTTACAGCAAGCTACTGGCTTGCTATATATTGCTTTTATTATATTTAGGTATGGGCCTTGAATTTCTGATCTCTCCCATACTTTTAACATGAATGGGTATTGTATTTTGTCAATAGCTTTTTTTGAATCTAATGAAATGATCATGTGGTTTTTTTTGAGTTTGTTAATATAGTGGCTTACATTGGTGGATTTCTGAATATGGAACCATCACTGCATCCCTGTAGGATGAAGCCTACTTGATCATGATGGATGATTGTTTTGATGTGTTCTTGGATTTGATTTGCGAGAAATTTATTGAGTACTTTTGCATCGATGTTCATAAGGGAAACTGTTCAGAAGTTCTCCTTCTTTTGTTAGGTCTCTTTGTGGTCTAGGTATCAGTGTAACTGTGGCTTCATAGAATTGGGTAATGTTCCTTCTGTTTCTATTTTGTGGAATAGTTTGAAGAGAATTAGTGTTAAGTCTTCCTTGAGGGTCTGATAGAATTCTGCACTAAAACTATCTGGCCCTGGGCTTGCTGCTTTTTGTTTGTTTGTTTGTTTGTTTGTTTTGTTGAGAGACTAATGAGTGCTTCTATTTCCTTGGGAGTTTTAGATGGTTTATTTGATCCTGATTTAACTTTGGTACCTGGTATCTGTGTAGAAAATCATCCATTTCATCCAGGTTTTTTAGTTTTTTTTTTTTTTTGAGTATAGACTTTTGTAGGATCTGATGTTTTTTTTTTTTTTTTGAGTTTCTTCAGTTTCTGTTGTTTTTCTCCCTTTTTATTTCTGATTTTATAAATTTGGGTACTGTCTCTGTGCCCTCTAAGGGCTAAGGGTTTATCTATGTTGTTAATTTTTTCCAAGAACCATCTCCTGGTTTTATTGGTTCTTTTTATACTTCTTTTTGTTTCTACTTGGTTGACTTCAGCCCTGAGTTTAATTATTTCCTGCAGTCTTCTCCTCTTGTGTGTATTTGCTTCTTTTTTCCTAGAGCTTTCAGATGAGCTGTTAAGCTGTGTTGTGGGAGATACTTAAATGGTGACACTCAATCTTGCTTGATTTTTATCAGCTGCCATCTTTCCAACTAGCCTAGGCCTGAGGCCACGAGCTGCAGAGGCCACTAGGCTCAGGTTGTCAGAGACACTGGCCTTGCCACCCATTAGACGCCAGTGTGAGAGATGGCTCTGCCAATCTTCCACGCTGTCTCCACAAGGCTGGGCTGAGCCCAGACCATCCTTCCATCTAAGCAGTACTCGGTAGAAAATGAGACTCTAATTCTTAATGATTAACCAAAGGCTTTATATGTTTGGTAATGCTCAATAACAATTGGAAGTGTTAACCAATTAACTTACCTAGATATAAATTGTTACCCAGGACTGCTCTTGGTCCAAGTGTGGTTCTCTATCCTCCTACATCTCTGCCTCCCTCTGCTCCTCCCCTCCTCCTCTTCCTCTCCTTACTCCTCCTCTTCCTCTCCTTACTCCTTCTCTTCCTCTCCTTACTCCTTGCACCTTAGCGCCTCCCAACTTGCGGGAAAATTTTCCCTCTACAAAGCTGCTAGTGTATGCTCTCTCCAATTTTTTTATGGAGGCACTCAGAGCTATGAGTTTTCCTCTTAGCACTGCTTTTATTGTGTCCCATTAGTTTGGGTATATTGTGCCTTCATTTTCATTGAATTCTAAGAAGTCTTTAATTTCTTTATTTCCTCCCTGACTAAGTTATCATTGAATAGAGAGTTGTTCAGCTTCCATGTGTGTATGGGCTTTCTGTTGGTTTTTGTTGCTATTGAATACCAGCCTTAGCCTGTGGTGGTCTGATAGAATGCCAGGGATTAATTCAATGTTTTTGTATTTGTTGAGGTTTGTTTTGTGTCTGAGTATATGGTCAATTTTTGAGAAGGTACCAGGACATGCTGAGAGAATGTATATTCCTTTGTTTTAGGGTGAAATGTTCTGTAGACATCTGTTAAATCCATTTGGTTTATAACTTCTTTTAATTTCAATGTGTCTCTGTTTAGTTTCTCTTTCCATGATCTGTCCATTGGTGAGAGTGGGGTGTTGAAGTCTCCCACTATTACTGTGTGAGGTTCAATGTGTACTTTGCACTTTAGTAACGTTTCTTTGACACATGTGGGTGCCCTTGCATTTGGGGCACAGATGTTCAGAATTCAGAGTTCATCCTGGTAGATTTTTCTTTGATAAGTATGTGGTGACCTTCTCCATCTTTTTGATAACTTTTGGTTGAAAGTCTATTTTGTTGGATATTAGAATGGCTACTCCAGTTTGTTTCTTGGGAACATTCACTTGGAAAATTGTTTTTCATCCTTTTACTTTGAGGTAATGTCTGCCTTTGACTCTGAGGTGTGTTTCCTGTATGCAGCAAAATGCTGGATTCTGTTTATGTATCCAGTCCGTTAGCCTATATCTTTTTATTAGGGAATTGAGTCCATTGTTGTTGAGAGATATTAAGTACCAATGATTATTGTTTCCTGTTATTTTTGTTGTTAGAGGTGGAATTATGTTTGTGTGTGTTTCTCTTCTTTTGGGTTTGTTGTGAAAATATTAATTTCTTGCTTTTTCTTGGGTGTAATTTCCCTCATTATGTTGGACTTTTCCTTCTATTATCCTCTATAAGGCTGGATTAGTGGAAAGATATTGTTTAAAATTGGTTTTGTCTTGAAATATTTTGTTTTTCCATCTATGATAATTGTAAGTTTTGCTGGGAATAGTAGCCTGTGCTGCCATATTTTTCTTTTAGGGTCTGTATGACATCTGCTCAGGGTCTTCTGATTTTTATAGTCTCTGTTGAGAAGTCTGGTGTAATTCTGATATGTCTGCCTTTATATGTTACTTGACCTTTTCCCCTTACTGCTTTCAGTGGTCTTGTTCTGTGCATTTGGTGTTTTAGTTATTATGTAATAAGAGGAATTTCTTTTCTGGCCCCATCTGTTTGAATTTCTTTAGGCTTCTTGTATGTTTATAGGCATTTCTTTCCTTAGTTTATGACAGTTTTTTTTTTTTTTTTTCTATAATTTTGTTGAAGATGTATACTGGCCCTTTGCATTGGGAATTTTCACTTTCTTCTATTCCTATTATTCTCAGATTCAGTCTTTTTATTATGTCCTGGATTTCTTGAATGTTTTGAGATAGGAGCTTTTTGTATTTTCATTAACTATTGTATCAATGTCTTCTACTGTATCTTCTGCCACTGAGATTCTTTCTTCTATCCCTGTATTCTGTTAGTGATGCTTGCATTTGTAATTCCTGGTCTCTTTCCTAGGTTGTCTATCTCCAGAGTTGCCTCCATTTGTGATTTCTTTATTGTTTCTATTTCCATTTTTAGGTCTTGGATTGTTTGTTTAATTTCTTCACCTGTTTGATTATGTTTTTCTGTAATTCTTTAAGGGATTTATGTGTTCTTCTTCAAGGGCTTCTACTTGTTTACCTGTGTTCTCTTGTTTTTCTTTAAGGGTGTCATTTTTGTCCTTCTTAAAGTCCTCTATCATTTTCATGAAATGAGAGTTTCGATCTAAATCTTTCTTTAAAGATCTGTTGGGATAACCAGGACTTGCTGTGGTGGAAGAACTGGGTTCTGATGATGCCCTGGTTTCCTTTGGTTATATTCTTGTGCTTGCCTCTCACCATCTGATTATTTCTGGTGTTATCTGGCCTCCCAGTCTCTGACTGGCCTGTCCTTCCTGTGATCCTGTGGTCCTATGATCCTAGATATGTCAGAATACCTGGTGAGTCAAGCTGCAACTGGGATATGGGCACTATGGGATGGGGTCCAGTGCCAGGTCTCTGCTCCAGGCACAGGAGGGAAAGTGCATGGGTCTCTGGCTAGGCTGGGAATGCATCCCTGGGTCACAGGGGTCCTGGTACACCAGGTATTAGGGTGGGGTTTGGGGGTCTCTCCTGTGAACCTGGATAATTGAGCTGCAATTTGGGTGTCAGCTGTGTGGGATTGGGTCTAGTACTGGGTCTCTGCTTCATTTTCTTTTGAAGTTAGTACTTTTGATACACTTTGCTAAAGTATACTCTGTTGATCAGTTTTAGTGTCCCTCTGTTTTATGTTAGTAGTCATTTCTCCTTCAGTTGCCATATGGAGTTCAGTGGCCCAGAAATGAGAGGTGTGATCCTCCCTTTCTGTTGACTTGTGATGACTTGTGACTGCATTTGAATGTCTGTGATATGGAGTAAATGTGTGGAGCACCAGGATTATGTAAATACATTCTCAGTGAAATGTACACGTACAGTGCAATCAGTCTCACCATTTCTATTATGTCCTTATGTGGGATATTGTAGGCTGCGGTGAGCTATGAGGATGTGCATGTGAACTTCACTCAGGAAGAGTGGGCTTTGCTGGGACCTTCCCAGAAGAGTCTCTACAGAGATGTGATGCTGGAAACCTACTGGAATCTCACTGCTATCGGTAAGAATATTATTTTTTTTCAATTTCTAAACAAGAGGACAAGTGTTTCTTGTTTATTGGTACACTTCTGTGATTTCTATTGTGACAGAGGAAGAATGTGGTGAATAATCAGACATGATTCTCAACTTCATCAAAGATTCTGACTTAGCCGGGCAGTGGTGGCGCATGCCTTTAATTCCAGCACTTGGGAGGCAGAGGCAGGTGGATTTCTGAGTTCGAGGCCAGCCTGGTCTACAGAGTGAGTTCCAGGTCAGCTAGGGCTACACAGAGAAACCCTGTCTCAACAAAACAAAACAAAACAAAACAAAACCAGAAACAAAAATAAAGATTCTGACTTAAAATTTGCACAGTATCCAATAATATATCACAAATTTTCTGGTACTATATTTTAGGTTACAAATTGGAAGATCACAATGTTGAAGAATACTGTCAAAGTTATAGAAGACATAGAAGGTAAATTTCATGTGCAAGCTGATATAATTGCATCACTGAAGAAAATTTAATTTACCTTTAAGTTTTAAAGAAAGCAACAGTGTAAATATGTACAGCGTTATGTGTATTGATGATTAATAAATTCTCATAAGACCATGTACTTGAATTTCAGGTAGCTGTGTTTATAAGGCATTCTTCTTAGAAACAAGACAAGGAAATGGTATCTTAACACATGACACTGTTTTAGACCTAACCCTGAGAGAGCCACAGTATAGAAATGTCAGTCTGTTCAGTTTCATCTCATTCCCGTATCATAAAACGCATGCACATTGGTTAGGGGACCAGTGAATGTCTAAGACTTTATAAACTAATAGTCCATAGCAAAGCTAGTGTTTCTCTTATACTTTTAGTGACTTTCCAAAGTTCAGTGAGAAGAATAGTTTATGGGAGGCAAGAAGGTTGATGTTGTGGAGAAACCTTAATCCTTATAGCACATATCTATGGGCAACAAGAACTTAACTTGAGTGAATGTAGTGCGAAAACCTTTTATTTGTTATTTCTTCTTTAATAGGTATAACATCTGTCATTGTGGATACAAGCCTTGTGAACATAGGGAATTTGAAAAGAACCACTATATCTTTGCATGTAACAATTTTCTTCAAATATATGATAAAATCCAAACTGAAGAGAAGCTATATGAATGTAATCAGTGCAGTAAAGCCTTTGCAAATTTTCGTAGTCTTCGAAAACATGAAAAAAACCATACTAGAGAAAAACCCTATGAGTGTAGTCAATGCAGTAAAGCCTTTGTAAGTCGCAGTTCTCTTCAAATACATGAAAGAACTCATACAGGAGAGAAGCCCTATGAGTGTAATGAATGTGGTAAAGCATTTTCAACTCGCAGTCATCTTCAAATACACAAGAGAACTCATACTGGAGAAAAACCCTATGATTGCAGTGAATGTGGTAAAGCCTTTGCACGTAGCAGCAATCTTCAAATACACAAAAGAAGTCATACAGGAGAGAAACCCTATGATTGCAATGAATGTGGGAAAGCATTTGCATGTCGCAGTCATCTTCAAATACATAAAAGAACTCATACAGGAGAGAAACCTTATGATTGTGATGATTGTGGGAAAGCCTTTTCAACTCGCAGTCATCTTCAAATTCATAAAAGAAAGCACACTGGAGAGAAACCTTATGAATGCAATCAATGCGGTAAAGCCTTTATAGGTCGCAGTCATCTTCAAATACATAAAAGAGTGCATACTGGAGAGAAACCTTATGAGTGTAATCAATGTGGTAAAGCTTTTGCATATAACAGTGATCTTCACCGACATGAAATAATTCATACTGGAGAGAAACCCTATGGATGTAATCAATGTGGTAAAGCCTTTGCAAGTCGTAGTAGTCTTCGAAATCATGAGGAACGTCATACTCTTGAGAAACCGTATGAATGTACTCTATGTGGTAAAGCCTTTGCATATTGCAGTAATCTTTATATACATGAAAGATGTCATACGGGAGAGAAACCATATGTATGTAGTCAGTGTGGTAAAGCCTTTGCACGTCGCAGTCACCTTCATATACATGAAAGAATTCATGCTGGAGAGAAACCTTATGAGTGTAATCGATGTGGAAAAGCTTTTCTACTTCGCAGTAGTCTTCAAATACATGAAAGAACTCACACTGGAGAGAAACCTTATGTATGTAATCAATGTGGTAAAGCCTTTGCACGTCAGAGTCTTCTTCAAATACATGAAAGAAGTCATACTGGAGAGAAACCTTATGAGTGCAATCAATGTAGTAAAGCCTTTGTTTGTCGCAGTAGTCTTCAAATGCATGAAAGAACTCACACTGGAGAGAAACCTTATGTATGTAATCAATGTGGTAAAGCCTTTGCACGTCGCAGTCTTCTTCAGAAACACGAAAGAAGTCATAGGGGAGAGAAACCTTATGAATGTAATCAATGTGGTAAAGCCTTCGCAAGTCGTAGTAGTCTTCGAAATCATGGAAAACATCACACTATTGAGAAACCTAATGAATGTAATCAGTGTGTTAAAGTGTTTACATCTTTCCCGCCATCTTCAAATATATGAAACAAACCACACTGGAAAGAACTTCTGAGTGTAATCAATGTGGAAAATACTTTACAAGTCACAGTTATCTTCAAATACACAAAAGAAGTCACACTGGAGAGAAACTGTGTGAATGTACTCAGTGTGGTAAATACTGCATATTGGAGTACTTTTCATAATCACAGAACATGTCATACGAGAGAAATCCTACGAATGTAATCGATACAGTAAAGCTTTGGCACATCAGTGTAGTCTTCAAATGCATCAAAGAACTTATACTGGAGAGAAACCTTAAGATGTAAACAATAGGATAATACCTCTCCATCTTACGGTCTTCTTCAAAGGCATAAAAGAATTCCCCCAGGAGAGAAACACATGAACCTAATACATGCAGTGAGGGTTTCCACTACAAGTGTATCTTTTTCTACTGAGTCATCTCACTGGTGCTTATGTAAGATTAGTAGAAACATGTCATCCTTAAAATACCGTCTTCTTTTTAGATTGTATACAAATTGTCACCCAAATATAGAAGAACATAGAAAAACTTGAATAATAAAACATACTTTCAAATTAAAATGATAAATACTGCCATCCATTTTTATGGGTTATCTTATTTTATTCTGAGGAACAAATACTTGTTCTTAACACTTTATCAGAAACACAAATTAGTCCAGAGGATTTCCTTAGTGAGTGAAGGTAGCTGCAGTTAAGCCTGATGACTTGAGAGACCTACAATACTCATGCGAGTCTGTTCTCCTCTCTGCTTCCCATGTTCACTACTGTGTCTAATGTGTACCACTGTAGGTGAAGCTAGTGGTCTCCAATATCAGAATACCTGGTGAGTCTGTAGTGTAAGACAGTATAAACAAGCTGCTACGAAGGCCTCAGATATCAAAGTGTCTGGTGCATTAATTGTGAGAAATATTGTACTTTGTTCAGAAAACATTTGTTCAGGGTCAAAGCACCTCTAAGGGTAATGGTTTTTGTAAATATAAACCAGAGAAACAGCCCAGGCTTCCAGATGTGTGCAGACAATGTGGCAAGGGTTGACACTGGACCACTGAGTGTAGGTCCAGCAGAGATATCCAAGACAATTTTCTTCCCATTGAGAAATGGCTTTGAATGTCTGGTCCTAGGTCTTGCAGCTAAAAAAGTATGAGGTGTATGTCTCTTATAAGCCATAAAATAACAACCACGCAGAAAGCTCTCAGTTAATATTGCAGATCTAATGCATGCTCCTGCAAAGAGTGCTGCTCTAGATGAGGCCATATATAAACATCTTTTCTATCTTATATATAAATATCTATCCCCCAAAATTCAACGTTTCAAAATATCTACAGGGTTTATGGTCCTTTACCTGCTAGGACAGTAGGATGATTTAGAAAAGGAGTCGGTTGACTTTCCAGAGATTCATTGTACATCCAGGAATTATAGATGAAGATTTCAAAGAGGAAATTAAAATTATGGCCTATGTAAAAAAATAGATGCTTTTAAATGCAGGTGCTGGGACTGCTCAGCTGCTACTGTTTCTCTGTATCAAAGCCAAAACTACTCCAGTAGAAGAAACAGGAGGAGATGGAAGTACTGGAAAGCGTGTGTTCTGGCGAACAGCTGTTCATGATGAGAGGTCACACTCAAAGTAGCAGGTAGACGGTACTGAAGTAGGTTTGCTGGGCACAGGAGCAGGTGTAACG
Organism: Arvicanthis niloticus; assembly: GCF_011762505.2. NCBI lineage: Eukaryota > Metazoa > Chordata > Mammalia > Rodentia > Muridae > Arvicanthis > Arvicanthis niloticus. Next base: position 787,041 of record NC_133429.1, on the reverse strand, counting down.
ATTATTTCACAAAGGTCTTGGAAGTCAGAATGACTACTTCAAAAAGTTTATACATAGTTCCTGGGAATTGGGAAGTTATTAAAAATGACGTATGAGGTGGGTTAAATGTGTGGAACCAGAAGGTCAAATAGGAAAGTTAAGACCCTATATAGCTGACATACCCATACATTTATAGAAAAAGGATCTTTTACAATAGTGGGGTACTCAGTATAATATTCCTGTATTTCCAGAGACCACCCATGATGAACTTAGGGGTGAAAAGGTAGATGCTCCTGGGGAAGGTTTCTCAACGTATGTGTGTATATATATATGTGTGTGTGTGTGTGTGTGTGTGTACATATCTATCTATCTATCTATCTATCTATCTATCTATCTATATGTCTATCATAAATGACTATCATAAATCTATCATAAATGACTGTATCAGTTGTCCAAACACGTGTCACCAAATTTGTAAGCGAGTCCACTGCTGAGATTATGGCCCTGCCCTTAAAGTGGTTGGCTGACAAGGCTGTAGGAGTAAATCAGTGACTCTTAACTAAAGAAAAAGTTACATGCACTAGAGTAGCTGGTGCAGGAGCAGCTGGAGGTACAGCAGAGTCTCAGCAGCCCACGGAGTCCCCTGTGTTTGTTATAAAAAAGAAACCAGGAAAACGGAGGATGTTAACAGATTTAAGAACAGTGAATAGAATAATTCAACCAATGTATCCGTTACAGTCTTTATCTTCTTTATTACTTAAGCCATCGTCTATGATACTAATTGATTTAAGAGAGTGCTTTCTTATAATCCCCTTGCAAGAGCAAGATAGGGAAAGGTTTTGCTTTCATAGGGCTACTTACAATAATAGTGGTCCAGTAAAAAGGTGTCAGTGGACAGTTCTTCCATGAGGAATAGTCCAACTTCATGTCAATATTTTGTGCTACAGCTGTTAGAAGTAGTTTGTAAGCAGTTTCCTCCATTTATCACTTATCATTAAATGGATTTTTTTTTTTTTTTGCTAATTCTGATGCAGATACTTTAGAGAAAATGCTTAAGGAAGCATAAAGAATTCTGCTATGCCTGGGTTTACAGATTGCTCCTAAAAAATTACAGAGAGGAGATTCTATTAACTATTTGGGTTATGAAATAAGTCAACAGAAAATTCAACCACAAAAGTTACAAATCAGAAAGATCAGTCACAAATTCTTAATGATTTTCAAAAATTATTGGTTGATATTATTTGGCTATGGCCTACCATTGGATTAACTACTCAAGAGTTAATCCAATTTGTTTCAAATTAAGTAACTTAAAAAATTTGTTTAGTAATTTGTTTTATGTATTACAATATAATTGATTTAATTATATTAATTATACAATTATTTTGATATATTGGTATATTTGCTTATTAAATATACAATTAGTTAATTATATAATTAATATAATATATTGGACTTAAAACAGGCCAAGAAGATTCACAGCCAAGCAGAGAGTTAACTCTGGTAGAATGGAGACTACAAAATGTGTATGTAGATCACAAACTTGATTGTTTTTTGGTTCTTTTGTTTTCAACTCATTTTCCTACTGGGCTTCTCATGCAAAGTCCATATTGAAGGACTTTAGATGAGGATGTATGGAACATAGTCTGAAAGAGTAATGGAAAGGAAGATGAACATTCAATTCCTGGTTAGTTGACTATTAATTTGAACTGTTTTCAGAATACTTAAGAAAAATAAGTAGAATATTAAAATTGAATTCTTGAGTGAATCAAAGCTGGGTAATCAAACCTTAAAACTGGTTAAAGGGACAAACAGAAAGTAAAATAAAAGGAATTTTTTTTTTGTTCAAGCAAAAGCTTGAAAGTAAAAATTGTACCACCAGCTACTTCCCTGTCAACCCCCTAGCTCCTTTACTGTAGCTTCTTTTAGATTATCCATACTCCATTGCTCGAAAATCACCCTGAAGCATGGGGAAAGGACTTGATCACCAATCGGTCATGCTCTGCCCCACGTTGGGCGCCAAAAATGTCGGAACCATACTACCCCACGTTTGGGGGCCAAAATGTCGGGACCACTGTTTTAACCATATGGGTTCAAAATGTTGGGACCACTGTTTTGACCATATGGGTTCAATGTTGGAACCCATATGGCCAAAAGCCTTGGCGGCTAAATTGTTAGAGCCTGCACTGCCCCAAGCTGCTCCAGTGCGCAGGTCGGGGTTCAGCAAGAGAGAGAGAGTGAGGACGAACGCGAAGAATGGAGACCAGACAGAGTGTGATTCAATACCATTTATTCTTCAGTCTCTCTTCTTCTCTCCAAGTCCCTAGTTCCAGTCCCACGTTCCTACTTTCTAGTTCCTAGTACCAAGTCTGAGGTCTTAATCCTAGTGCCAGCTGTAATAAGTCTCAAGTCCTTATCCTTGTTCTAGTTGCTAGTCTCTTTCCCAGTTCCAAGTTTTATTCCAAGTTACCTTCTTCTGGCTGCCTCTCGCCTTTTATATGTCTCACTTCTAAGTCACACCTTTAAGTCTTATCTCTAAATCACACCTTGAAGTCACGCCTTTAAGTCTGACACCTTTAAGTCTCACACACCAAGGGAAGATCCTGTGTATATAAAACAAGATGTTATCAGAGTGTGCTCAGCTGTTGTAGGCTATTGTAAACAAATCTCTTGTCAGGGTATATGGCTCAAGATGGCTGCAAGGATGATAGCCGCCTTCTGTTGCCTCCTCACACCAATCTAATCTTATATTTCCACCATTTCTTGATGAAGACTCAAGAGAGCCTGTGTGTAAGTTAACTTTACAATGTAGGGAAGCCAGGGCACACAGGGAAGAGGGATTTGTTTAACTCTTTCGCTGTCTTATGTACATTGTATTTTAAGTAAATTTCAGCAAAATCAAAATATTTAATTCCTAATTATGCACTAGCCAATCTATTAAAAACTCCGAATAGAATTATCTCAAGAGGCAAGGGAAAAGCTACAGGTATTGAATTCAGACCAAAAGAGGCATTTCTGTATCACGTGGAGAATAAATTGCCTTTAACCTTACTTATTTTACCCACTAAAATGTCTCCTACAGATTATAACACAGACAATAAACCTTTGGAATGGATTCATTTATACCATAAGAGTCAGAAACCATTAACTGCTTTCCTTAGTCTTCATGCTTAATTAGCAAAGTGGATGACCTGGTGCCAACAATTCTATGGGTGTGATATGTTACCCCATATGTTACTGATATGCTGCAGTATGTTACCCCTAACTAACAATGAGTTTTTAAGAGTGTTACACACTCTATGGATTTTCAAATTTTGTTTGGAGATTACCACAGAAGGATAGGAAATCCAGCTGGCAAGATGTGGGATTCCCTCATGTAAACTGTATTTGTTATTACAAAAGCTGTCCAAACTTCTCCCATTCCACAGGCAGATACTAAATTTATTGATGGCCAATCAAATGGTATAGGAGGGATTCATGTTCCAGATACTTTCTATTCATCGATATATTAGTACTTTGTTTTACTCAGCTCAACAATTGGACCTAGCTGATTTGATTCCTCTATTATGGCTAATTAATAAACCCTTAGAAATCATTTCAGAGTCTGCTCATGTTGTAGGATTATTTGCAGCAGTAGATACGCTTTGATTTCATCTTCCTGTTACCCTCCCATCACGATGGAACGACAACATCTGTTTAAAACCTGCCCACGTCCCTTGTTACTCATGTCCATGCACACTGTAAACGTCCCTTGTTACTCATGTCCATGCACTCTGTAAACATCCCTTGTTACTCATGTCCATGCACACTGTAAACGTCCCTTGTTACGCATGTCCATGCACACTGTAACCTCCCTGATTTTAATGCTGATGCTTTAACCTCACTGTTTTTGTTCTCTCCAACAGGAATGTCGACACCTACACACTAATGCTCATAGACTTCATGTGTCACATCCCCTTTAAAGAAACATGACAGTCATGCAGGAATAGCCAATTTGTGTTTCCTTACACTGTCATAGTCATGTGTTGGCATTAGTCACAGAGGTAAAAGTACTAATGAATTATGGCAGCTGGATGTCATTCTCTTTGCTCTTGTGCCACAAATGCCATCTGTGTACATTTTCCTTGATACTTTTTTTTTTTTTAAAAATATTTCTGGGTGGTTTCTCAGTCCTCAGAGAATGGTTCTGCTGTATGTTCTCTTATACAAACTTTGGGTCTCACGGGCTTGCCTACTTCTATCAAAACTGACAATGAACCAGCCTCTACTAGTAAACAGTTTAAGAAGCTCTTTAAGGAGTGGGATACCAGTCCCATTACAGACATTCCTTATCTTCACAGCCAGAGTTCACACTTTTGAAAGGCTGGAGTCTTTCCACTTCATCTATTTGTTCATGTGTCTTTATGCAGGACATCACACTGTAGACTAAACTGGCCTGAATTCACAATATACCTCTGACTGTGCTGGAACTCATGGAATCCTCCTGCCTCAGCATTCTAAGTGTTGAGACTGCATGAGTAAGCCATGGTGCTCTGTTTCCATTTCCCTAAAAGCAACAGGACTAATAGCCTGAGGGAGGACCACTTTTAGGTGTTATAATTTATGTACTTCCAAAGGAGACCCCAAAATGTCAGTGACAAATTTGTTATGAACCCCTACTTGTCCAAGTGTGGAATAACAACAGTGTGTGGACCAGGGAGGTGTGCAGAGAGGCAGCAAGTCTAATGTCTGGGAGCAGCCAGGGCTGTGCTTTAGGCTCATCTGTAGATTCCTTGCCTAGGATGCTGAGAACCCTGGTTTCCATTGTTAATACAGCAGAAGCCAGGCATGGTGTTCTGCTTCTGCCATCCAGCACTCAGGAGGCATCAGGGGAGGATCTGGAGTTGAGGTCATCCTTGACCACTTTCCTGAGTCTGAGGCCACCCTAGGTTACACCAGACCCTGCCTCAGAACAAAGTAACAAGAAAATCCAGTTGGAAGAGAAAGACTGGAAGTCTTTCCCCATCTGGACTCTTTGCAACAAACCACACATTTAATAAAAGTGCAGGATAAAGGGGACTCTGGACTTTATGGAAGTAACCTACAAAGATTAGGAGTTGGGGGATGGCTCACATGGAAAAGCATACTTACTGTGCAAAGCATTAGGCTGAGAGTTCAACATTGTATCTCATGTATCCTGGCCTGGCCCCATGTCCTATCTCAGTTTGTGCCAAGAACTCAGTGTCCATCTATGAAGAGCAAGTTGCCCCCAAGAAGAGGAAGGTCTCCCAGCTTCTGTCAAACCCACCATTACCCATAAGAGGGGTAGCCTAGGCTGAGTGGGACTCTGCCTCACACCCAGGATGGCATAGTTCTAGAGACCTCACATAAAGTGGTGTCTCCTTGTGGGGAGGGATTGGGATGCTTGTGGTTTTTGAGGAGACCCTGTGCCTAAGGCAAGAGAAAGGCTGGCTCTTGTAGATTATCAAGGGCCTGAAACAATATGAGAGGAACAGAGGAGAAGGGAGATTAGCAGGCTGCAGGGGCTGCAATCCTTTCTGCTCCAACTTATGGCCTTGGTAAGATGCCCTTCCAAAGCTGTCAAAGACGGCAGTTCTCGTCCAAATGGCTGTAGCAGGGCATCTCAGCCTGTGGCGTCACAGGAGCTGTCCGTGGTGGTTCATTATTTTTCCAGCTTCAGCAGGAGCTGCTTCTCAAGAGCTGTCCATGGTGGTGACATCTTTCTTGCCTCAGCCTACTGCCTTCATTAAACACCACTGTGAGAGCTGTCCCACAGGAGCTGTCCACAGTGGCAGCACCTCCGCTCCAGCCTCCCTCTCCTTGCCCCCCAGAAGCTCCACAGAGATGGTGCCTCAACAAAAGCCAGCTATATCCAGGAAGGATTTCCCATCCTAACCCACATGCAGTGTGCTGGGAAAAGGTGTGAGCATAGGAGATAGAGAGGAGTCTTTGAGCCCTAAGGGTATTTAAGACAGCGTAGAAAAGAAAAGGCCTTTTTCTTCTGGGACGTCAGTGGGAGGCTTTCTCTTCACCATAGCATCTGGCCCCTGAGTCTTCATTTGGAAAATCTAACGTTTGGGATTTTGTTTTTGTTTTTTTTTTTAAACAACCAAGAGATGTTACCACAAATCCTACTAGAACATAAAGAATCTTGACTACTTAAAAACTATTAAACAATTATATTTCTTTCTTTCTTTTTCTTTTTCTTTTTTTTTTTTTTTTTCGAGACAGGGTTTCTCTGTGCAGTCCTGGCTGTCCTGGAACTCACTCTGTAGACCAGGCTGGCCTCGAACTCAGAAATCCGCCTGCCTCTGCCTCCCAAGTGCTGGGATTAAAGGTGTGTGCCACCACCGCCCGGCCCCCTAATTTCTTATAACTCTGGAACATCTGTCTTCAGCCTTCTGGCCAAGAACCATCTGACAGACCTTAAATCACACAAGAGTTATGAAGGACTAGCTGACCCTGTCTTGGCAGAGCTTAGCAGTCCACTATCCCACTTCTGTTTGTCCTTTTGGACAGTATTTTTTGTCTGCAGGTGAATTAGGGCAATTCTTACACATTTGGCTACTTTGCCACAATTGAGGCAACTCCACCTAGAAGTAATGATGCTCAATATACTCCTTGAAGTAAAATGGGGGAACTGTCAGGACCACACATGTCTCATAGTCAAATGATCCTTAATAATGGAATAACATTAAATGCCATATATATGTGTGTGTATACATATGTATATATAATTGTCAAAAGTTGATTATTCTTAGCTATTCACTATTTTAATAATCTTGAAAACATATTAAACTCTAATGTGTCCATGAGATTTACTATCTGACCTTACTTAATTGTCTTAACCAGTTTGTAATAGCAGCTATTAAAAGGACTGGGTCTAAGCTTTGTATTCTGAAATGAGTTGCATAGGCACAATGCCTAACCAAGAGTAACAACATTATTTTAAATTTTGTATCAATATACAAAGATTTATACCAATGAAAACCTTAAACCTGTATCAATGTACTAATGTAAGGAATTATAACTTCAATTTTGCATCAAATATAAAGATTTCTCCCAGTGTAAGTTTATGGCTATACAATGCCAATTTAAGAGTAAATATAATATCCTATTCCTATTCATCTATTTCTCTAATTTTTATATTACTATTTTTTGTTTGCTTCTTGCTGAATTGGGGCAAAGATTTCTCTTCTGGGGGCCCAAAGGGGAATTGGAGATTTGGTCTTATCTAAGAAAGGTTAGCTGGCATCATTTGCTGTCTAGTCTCTATGTGCTGAGAAAGTTTATGGCTTAGCTGACATCCTGACTGTAACAGTCTGGGAGGCTGGATGGGTGAGCTAGCTCTTCTGGAAATGTCCTGCTAGCAAGTCTTTAGAGGAAACAGCTTCAATGTAGTTGAGGTAGGATTGATCAACCAGGGATCTGGAATGGAATGTCCCAGAATCTCAGCATCACAGAGTGTGAATCCTTTCAGGATTGTCTTTCTCATCTTCCATTCTGCAATATACAAACCTTACAAGCAACACATAGCTCTGTAAAGACATTTGTATGGAACATGCAAGGTACACAGATCAATTAAGGAAGATCAATAAATAAAGATGACTGCCTTTCTTTAGAAGTGTTTGATTATATAATCAAACTAAAATATAAATATCCATTCATGCCACCTTAAAGGATGGTATGTAATAATAAGTCATAAGAATGTTGTACCTAATAAGAGTTGTTGGCCATATATAGACATTAAGTCTCAGCTGGTCCCAGATGTGTCTGTGACAGAGACACACATCAGCACACATTAGCATGTACACACATCAGCACGTACACACATCAGCACGTACACACATCAGCACGTACACACATCAGCACGTACACACATCAGCACGTACACATCAGCACGTACACACATCAGCACGTACACATCAGCACGTACACATCAGCACGTACACACATCAGCACATACACATCAGCACGTACACATCAGCACGTACACATCAGCACGTACACACATCACGTACACATCAGCACGTACACATCAGCACGTACACACATCAGCACGTACACATCAGCACGTACACATCAGCACGTACACACATCAGCACGTACACATCAGCACGTACACATCAGCACGTACACATCAGCACGTACACACATCAGCACGTACACACATCAGCACGTACACACATCAGCACGTACACATCAGCATGTATACATCAGCATGTACACATCAGCACGTACACATCAGCACGTACACATCAGCACGTACACACATCAGCACGTACACACATCAGCACGTACACATCAGCACGTACACATCAGCACGTACACATCAGCACGTACACACATCAGCACGTACACACATCAGCACGTACACATCAGCACGTACACATCAGCACGTACACATCAGCACGTACACACATCAGCACGTACACATCAGCACGTACACACATCAGCACGTACACATCAGCACGTACACACATCAGCACGTACACACATCAGCACGTACACATCAGCACGTACACATCAGCACGTACACACATCAGCACGTACACACATCAGCACGTACACATCAGCACGTACACACATCAGCACGTACACATCAGCATGTACACATCAGCACGTACACACATCAGCACGTACACATCAGCACGTACACATCAGCACGTACACATCAGCACGTACACATCAGCACGTACACACATCAGCACGTACACATCAGCACGTACACATCAGCATGTACACATCAGCATGTACACATCAGCACGTACACACATCAGCACGTACACATCAGCACGTACACATCAGCCCGTACACATCAGCACGTACACATCAGCACATACACACATCAGCACGTACACATCAGCACGTACACATCACGTATACATCAGCACGTACACATCAGCACGTACACATCAGCACGTACACATCAGCATGTACACATCAGCATGTACACATCAGCATGTACACATCAGCACGTATACATCAGCACGTACACACATCAGCACGTACACATCAGCACGTACACACATCAGCACGTACACATCAGCACGTACACACATCAGCACGTACACATCAGCACGTACACACATCAGCACGTACACATCAGCACGTACACATCAGCACGTACACATCAGCACGTACACACATCAGCACGTACACACATCAGCACGTACACATCAGCACGTACACACATCAGCACGTACACATCAGCACGTACACACATCAGCACGTACACATCAGCACGTACACACATCAGCACGTACACATCACCACGTACACATCAGCACGTACACATCAGCACGTACACATCAGCACGTACACACATCAGCACGTACACATCAGCACGTACACACATCAGCACGTACACATCAGCACGTACACATCAGCACGTACACATCAGCACGTACACACATCAGCATGTACACATCAGCACGTACACATCAGCACGTACACACATCAGCACGTACACATCAGCACGTACACATCAGCACGTACACACATCAGCACATACACATCAGCACGTACACATCAGCACGTACACACATCAGCACGTACACACATCAGCACGTACACATCAGCACGTACACATCAGCACGTACACACATCAGCACATACACATCAGCACGTACACATCAGCACGTACACACATCAGCACGTACACATCAGCACGTACACACATCAGCACGTACACACATCAGCACATACACACATCAGCACGTACACATCAGCACGTACACATCAGCACGTACACACATCAGCACGTACACATCAGCACGTACACACATCAGCACGTACACACATCAGCACGTACACACATCAGCACGTACACACATCAGCACGTACACATCAGCACGTACACATCAGCACGTACACACATCAGCACGTACACATCAGCACGTACACACATCAGCACGTACACACATCAGCACGTACACACATCAGCACATACACATCAGCACGTACACATCAGCACGTACACACATCAGCACGTACACATCAGCACGTACACATCAGCACGTACACTTCAGCATGTACACATCACCATCTTGTTGATCTTGGCAATCTCCTTGTCTGCAGCCAAGATCTTCCTCTATCAGGTCTGACTTTTATCAACTTGGAAGGAACACATAGCTTTTCTTTTCTGTCAAAACACAGGCATAACCTCTTCCCCAGCATAACACATTTCCTAAGTTTTTCATTCTGATGTTAGAACATCCTTAAAATAAATAGGCTGGTTTAGTTCAGCAGTTTTTTTTCCCACAATCCAATTTTTTCAGCAGCTATAGTTTTTTGCTCATTAGTATTTAAAAATTTAAGGATAATAAAGCACTATGTAATCTATCTCTTGGGGTCTTTGTTGCCCCTTTTGTCTGGTAAGCATCTTTTTAAAAGTGTGATTAGGTCTTTCCACAGTCACTTGTCCTGTAGGATTATGTGATATGCCTGTAACATGATTTATATTATAATATGTAAAAAAACTGCTTTATCTTATTAGAGACATATGCCAGACCAATGTCCGTTTTAATATGTATGGGTATTGTGATAATTGTAAGTTTAATATTTTCAAATCCTAGTTTAATGAGGATCTTATACACTTTAACCTCCCTTGTAGCCCACCACCAACCAGAGGAAGTGGGAAAGAAAGGATACAGGGGAAGTGGAACTGTTTACAAAGGTTCTTTGGAGCAATCCCATCTGTGTTGTCTGGAAATCAGCAGTTCAGTTCACAGGTCAGCAGGCAGTGGCAGCTCGATACGGTGCAAACACTTCACAGTACACCAGTAGTCCAGTTCAGTTTAGCAACAGCGGTGACACAACCTAGCAGACACAACTAGTCCATGGCCTTGGCTCAAACCAGCAGGAGGGACCAGCTGGAAAATCAGAAGTTCTCAGCTGCCCGTCTCTCAGGGAAGTGAAGATCAGCAAAGACATGAGACCCCAAAATGTTGCAAAGCTAGCTTTACCAGCAAGCCACCTCTGTCTCTGTCAGTGTCCACTGAGTCCTATTAATACTCTCCAAGCATCATGTGACCTCCATGTGCTTTGCCTAAGCATGTGTCTTGCCTCAGCAGGTACATCCAGTCAGCCTGAGTTAGTTCATGGGGTCCTGATACATGGAGCTCAAGTATGCAATGTAAGGTGGACTAATACATGTGTGTTGTTAGCAAAGAGTCCTTCATCATGTGTCCTTTCACATGCTTGCTTTTTAGCAGAACATCCTCTCTCCTGTGTCTGCTTCAGCTAAACATTCCTTCATGAACCTGCCTTAGCCTTTCACACGTACGTGTATACTTTAATGAAATGCTCCTTCATGTGTTTGCCCCAGCAAAACACAATCCAACTGACTTTCCAAAGAGCCCTCAAGTTTCCACTGCACATAATAGCCATAACTTCTTCTTTTTTTTTTTTTTTGTTTTTGTTTTTTTGAGACAGGGTTTCTCTGTGTAGCCCGGGCTGTCCTGGAACTCACTCTGTAGACCAGGCTGGCTTTGAACTCAGAAATCCGCCTGCCTCTGCCTCCCAAGTGCTGGGATTAAAGGTGTGCGCCACCATAGCCATAACTTCTAACAAATGCATAATTACAGAATCAGACTTCTTTTGAGGCTAAGGCGGTTGCCCATTGAAGTCCTGAGTAAGTGTCTATAGTATGATGCACGTATTTCAGTTTATCATATTCTATTAAATGGAACATATCAATTTGCCAAATTTCATTTCTTTGGTTACCTTTAGGGTTACTTCTTGTAGGGAATAAAATCTGTTTATACAATGAACAAGTAGGACACTGTCGCACAATTTCGTTGGCTTGTTGCCAAGTTATAGAGAATCCTTTTTAAACCTTTGCTGTTAACATGGTGATTTTAAAATGTAATTTTGAAGCCTCTAGCACACTTCCTATCAATAGCTGGTCGATTTCATTATTACCTTGTGCTAGAGGGCCTGGCAGACCTGTGTGGGTCTCATGTGTGTTACATACAGTGGATGACTCCTCTGTCTGATCATTTGTTGTAGCTGAGTAAACAGTGAAGTCAGTTCAGAACCATCTTAAGTAAGTTCAGCGATGTCTGTGTGTAAAACAACCCTTCCTGCATATTGAGAGTCAGTTGCTAAACTAAGAGAATCTTGAAAATCCGATAACACCATAAGTATTGCATATAATGGTTTTGGACCAATTTATAGGGATTTATCTCAGCCACCTTACTTACATCTGCTGACCCTGCCTCCTGATTTATTAGCATCAGTGTAAAATGTAGGGGCTCTAGAAATTGGAGTTCTTTATATTATATGAAGGAGAATTGAATTGGTTCTTTTTATGAACTTAAGTTGTTTGCTTTTAGCATATTTGTTATTAATCTCTCCCAAGAAATTACTGCATGCGTTTTGCCAATGTTCATCCTGTGTCTATAACGAGGCAATCTCTACAGTAGTAAAAGGTACCATAATTCCATCTGGGTCCATTCCAGCTAATTGTCGAAGTCTCAGTTTTCCATTTAGTATTAATTCAGAAACCTTTTCTATGTAGTGTAAAAAAAATTCTTACTCTGTTTATGTGCTAGAAATATCCATTCTAATATACAATATTCCCTCTACATAAGGATTCCTGTATGGGAATGTGTAGAAGGCAAGATAACCAAGATCCAGGCCATCTTTGGATCAAGATCTAGAGTGTATCCTGCAATTTCCTTTCTTCCAGAGCTAACTCAGTTGATAATTTCCTTGGGCTATTTAAATCTTTATCACCTTGTAAGCTTTGAAATAAATTGCTTAGCTCTTGAGTAGCCAAGCCAATTGCAGGCCACAGCCAGCTAATATTTCCTAGTAGCTTCTGAAAATCATTAAGAGTCCTTAATTGGTTTCTTCTGATTTGCACCTTTTGATGCCTGACCCTTTGTAGACTTATTCTATATCATAGATAATTAATAGAATCCCATCTTTGTATTTTTTCAGGAGCAATCTGCAATCTCCAGCAAGGCAAGGTTTTTTTTCTTCACCAAACATTCTTTCCAGGATATTTATATCTGAATCAGCCAGTAGGATATCATCCATATAATGATAAATAATGGATTGAGGAAATTTTTATGAGTCATCTCCAATGGCTGATGTACAAAATATTGACACAAGGCAGGGCTATTTAACATTACTTGTGGCAGGACTTTCCAATGATATCTTTTTATTGGGTGACCTCTATTGAAGGTAGGTACTAAGAAATCAAACCTTTCCTTATTGAGTTCATGTAGAAAAATTGTGAAAAATAATCTTTTACATTGATCACTATGATGGGCCATTCCTTAGGCAACAAGGAAGGCAATGGGATTCCAGGCTGCAAGGAACCCATAGGCTGAATAATCTTATTAATTATCCTGAGATCTGTCAACATCTTCCATTTGCCAGATTTCTTTTTAATGACAAATACTGGAGAATTCCAAGGGCTGGTGGACTCCTCTCTATGCTGAACCTCCAGCTGCTCCTGGACTAGCTGTTCTAATACCTGTAATTTTTCTTTTGTCATAGACCACTGCTCAATCCAAATGGGTTTAGCAGTAAGGATGTTGGTGTTTTATTACCAGTGGCTCCTGGATGTCAAGCTGGATTGTTAGCCCCTGCTGTGTCTTGTTTATGGACAGTCTGGTCAGTCCATAACTGTCTTTGATAAAATTCCTTAACTAATTTGATTCTTTTTTATTAGAAGCCTGACGGGTTTTGTGGCCAGCCTCTGAAACTGAAGTAATATTAATTTGTGTTTTCCACTGCTGTAACAGATCTCTTCCCGTAAGTTTATGGCTGTGTCAGCCACGTACCTACTGTTAATTTCCCATCTGACCTTCAGGTCCTGTACATCTAAGGCATCTGGCACTTTGCCTTGTTTGGGATAAAGTCCCAACTCTTTGCAATTGCATATCTACTTCTTGAAGTGGCCAACCTGCAGGCCAAGAATTTGCAGAAAGAATGATGACATCTGCTCCAGCATCAAACGTTTCTTCAATTTCAAAATTGTTTACTAATGTTATTAGCTTGTATCTTTGAACTTCTATAGAAATTTGCCAAAATATTCACTTTTGGCCCCATTTTAGGTTTTTTGAATTGTCTATATTTGCCTCAACCTTGTTATCTCTTTTAATGTCTTTTTTCAGAGCAGTGGTATTTAATGGTCCTGAGGAAGAGAACTCTCCCTGTCTGGCATTGAGGCTCACATGAGTCCCCCCCCCCCCCCGGGAGTTTTTTGGTAAAGTGTTTCCCTATTTGTCTGTTGCTAATCTACAGTTCCTAGTCCAATGTTGGCCTTCGTCACACCTTTTACATATTCCAGGCTCTCTTTAGGGATAAATTGTTTTATTCTGCAGTTTATTTTGAAATGACCCTCATCACCACAATTAAAATATTTGAAATTTCAGGTTGTCTCAAGGCCTCTAGTGGCAGCTTCTCCTATTAAGGTCATATCAGGTGAACGAGGTCTAACATCAACTGTGTATTCCAAACTTCCTGAATGTATATACTGAACCACACATGGCAAAAAGACCGGTAAACTTTTTAAAAAATTATTTATTTATTCACTTTACATCCCAATATCAGCCCCTATCTCTTCCCAGTACCTTCTCACACAGATACTTCCCCCACTCCCCTCTTCCCCTTTTCTCTGAGAAGGGGGAGCCCCCTCTGGGTATCACTCCCCTCCCTTGCACATCAAGTCACTGCAGGACTAGTTACATCCTTTGTTACTAAGGTCAGACAAAGCAGCCCAGTTAGGGGAACATCCAGCAGAGTTGGGTCCCCTGACCTTCATTGTCTGGCCCACAGCTCCCCTTGCCTTCCCAAAGAGTTCTGAGGTCATCAGGATCATCCAGCCTACACCAGGGAAAACCAGATGCCTAAAGGACAGCGTAAGAACATAACCAACATGATCTAGGGCACCACTACAGCCCAGCTGTCCTGCTGCAGCAAGCCCTGGATATCCAAATGAAAAGGAAACACAAGAAGATGATCTTAAATCCAATCTTACAAAGATGACAGAAGCCTTTAAAGGGGAAATGAATAAATCCCTTAAAGAAATCAGGAAAACATTCGAACAGTTAGAGGCATTAAAAAATTAAGCAAATAAATATAATTAAAGGAAAATACAAGCAAACAAGTGAATGATATAAGTAACACTGTCTGAGACCTGAAAATGGAAATAGAAGCATTAAAGAAAATAGAAACTGAGACAATCCTGGAGATAGAAAACCTAGGAAAGAGAACAGGAACTACAGATGCAAGAATCACCAACAGAATATAATATGAGAGATTGTATACAGAACCTCAGGCATGGACAATATGATAGAAGAAATTGATACATCGGTCAAATAAAGTGAAAAATCTAAATAGTTCATGACACAAACATCTAGGGAACTTGGCACACTATGAAAAATCAAACCTAAGAATAATAGGAATTAAAGAAGGAGAAGATTCCCAGATCAAAGGCCCAGAAAACATTTTCAACACAACAGTAGAAGAACGAGATACCTGTAAGTGTACAGAGAGTAACAGAATACTAGTAAGCTTTTAATGGCTGAGAGTTAGGGAGGGTTTTGTCTCCCTTCAGGGGCAAACTTGCAATATGCCCTTTAAACTTTTTTTTTTTTTTTTTTTTTTTTTTTGGTTTTTTTGAGACAGGGTTTCTCTGTGTAGCCCTGGCTGTCCTGGAACTCACTCTGTAGACCAGGCTGGCCTCAAACTCAGAAATCCGCCTGCCTCTGCCTCCCAAGTGCTGGGATTAAAGGCGTGCGCCACCACCGCCCGGGTAAACATTTTCTTGATGCTGGTTGGTGGTGGGGAAAACTTTTAATCTAGCACTTAGGAAGCATAGTCTGGTAGATGTCTGTGAGTTCCAGGCCTTCCTCCTCCACAGAGTGAGTTTCAGGGTAGCAAGAGCCACACAGAGAAAACCCTTTCTTGAAAACAAAAAGGGAGAGAGAAAAAGAAACATGGAAAAATTTTGAGATAAGCATTTCCTTGACTCTGTTTCTGCAAGTCTTCAATCTAAATAGAAGTGGATCATGAAAGGACTCAGACTAAACCCCTCACGTAGAGATGGCTTTTATACGTTAGGTGGCCTGGGCTACAGAGAGTAAATTAGTTTAGCAGATGCTGTCTAGGATTAAGTACTCACTCATACGTTAGAACACAGAAAATAGAAAACATAGAAATTACTGAGAAAAAACTATATTACAATGTACTTTCTCCATAACTTATGTCAAAGCCACTAAAAAATGCAAACAAAAGCGTGAGTTCCTAGGGCATTCTCGGGTAGAAACAAGAAGATACTTCAAAGGGTGAACGGAGGAGTCACAAGTGTATTAAGAAAAAGCAGGCATGGAGGGTATCGGTGGGGGCACGGTGTGAGGCACGAGAGCCAGCCTTGTCTCTGCCGGCAGCCTGCGGCTCTCATGGCTGCTCACTGGTGGCAGCGTATGTAGCACCCAGCCGTCGTCTGTTCTTTCGGTTTCCTCTGGATGTGTGCCTTCCCAGGGTTGGTTCTTTAGGCTGTTGCATGTTCACCAGAGCCTTCAAATCGAGTCATTGTGGAGGCTTCGAACCTCTGTTAATACCTGGACATCTGTTGGAGGCACATGACTATGAAAATTTGCATGATTTCTGATAATATTCATTTTCTGGTATTATATTAGAGGCTATTTGTAAATGGGAAGGCCGCAATATTGAAGGACATAAAAATAAAAAGTTCTAGAAGACATGGAAGGTAATTTTCATGTGCAAGCTAATACTCTTGTACCTCTGAAGAAATTGTAATATACCATGGAGTTTTAAGGAAAAGCTACAGTGTAAATAAGCTTTGTGATGTTTATTAAATTCTCATAAGGACACATATCCCAATGCCAGGTGCCTGATCAATGTTTTGAGAACATTTCTCTAAGAAACAAGACAAGAAAAGAATGACTTAACAGATGTCACAGTTTTCATGATAGCCCCATGAGAGCCATGTTGAATTCTCAATCCATTTAGTTTCATACCCTTCAATTGTTGTAAAAGGCATAAACATTGAAGAGTGTGTGCCTTAGTTAGGGTTCTATTGCTATGAAAAAAAAAAAAAACCACCATGATGATGGCAAGTCTTATAAAGAAAACTATCTAGTTGGGGCTGGCTTCCATTTCCAGAGGTTCAGTCCGTTATCCTCATGGTGGGAAGCATGGCAGTGAGCAGGCAGACACAGTGTGGAAGGAGCTGGGAGCTCTGCATCTTGATCTGTCTGCATCTAGGACAGACAGCCGTCTTCCCTCGGCAGCCATGGGGAGGCGGTCTTCCACACTGGATGGAGCTTGACCGTAGGAGTGTCAACATCCACCCCACAAGTGGCACACATCTTCCAAGAAGGCCACACCTACTCCAACATTGACACACCTCTGAGTCGTGCTGATCCCATGGGTCAAGCATATTCAAACCACCACATTCCATCCCCTGGCCCCCATACCCTTGTTTAAACACACAAGTCTATAGGGGCCATCATGGCCATAGCACAGTACAAAGTATATTTAGTCCAACTTCAAAAGTCCCCGTAGTATATCATAGTCTCAACAACGTTTAAAAGTTCAAAGTTCAAAGTTCAAAGTCTCTTCTGAGATTTATGCAATCTCTTAACTGTAATCACCTGTAAAATCCAAACCATAAAGGAAATCATATACTTCCAACATCACGGGGCGCACATTACCATTCCAAAACGTTCTAGTGAGGAAGTGCTGGACCAGCGCCAGGCCAGCAGCCAGCGGGGAACCCCAGCGCTGCGTCGTCTTCACAGATGGTCTCCAGCTCCTTTCAGCTTTGCTGACTAAAACACAGTTCTTTCTCTGGGGCTGGTTCCACTTCCTGTAGCGTCTTTCCCTGGCAGGTATTCCATGGTTCTGGCATCGCTGACATACTGGGGTCTCCAAGGCCACCTCACACCCTCTTGTTCCAATGTCAGAGATCCTCACATTATCTCCTGGGCTCCTCCAAAGGCCTCGGGTCACTTCTCCAGCTCTGCCCTCTGTATCGCTCTAGGCTCTGACTGACTCCACCACTGCTGCTGTTCTTGGTGATCATCCCAAGGTCTTGGGATCTCCAGTATGCTCTGGTCGTATACTCCAACCAGCCTCCACCAATAACCTCTCATAGGCAGACCAAGGGATCAGGAATGTAAAGGTTAGATGAAAAATAAAAATACATGCCCCGCCGGGCAGTGGTGGCGCACGCCTTCAATCCCAGCACTTGGGAGGCAGAGTCAGGCGGATTTCTGAGTTCGAGGCCAGCCTGGCCTACAGAGTGAATTCCAGGACAGCCAGGGCTACACAGAGAAACCCTGTCTCGAAAAACAAAACAAACAACAACAACAAAAAACCATGCCTCACCCCTAGGTAATCTAAATGGTTGGATTATAAAGGGACGGGCCACTGTGGGAAGCAGGGCTGTAGAAGTTCAGGGTAGGGGCGGGGCACGCCAGCCAACCCTGTAAGCAGTAGAGACTGAGGCATGCAGGGAGAAGTTGGTAGGTAGCCTCTGCTTTGATAAAATAGCTACCTCAGGTTTTTATCCCTGGGTGTCCGACCTAACACTCTGCCCAGGAGGAAGAAGGGGAAGTTCCTACAGTGTGAGGGAGAATTGCAGGTATGATTTTGCAGTCCAGGCACAAGCTCAGCTGCAATGCCAATCTCCACAGGTCTGGGTAAGTTCAGTCCCTGGAGTGGACAACAGGGTTGGAAACCACTGTGCTGTGTCCCCGTAAACCACCCTGTCTCTAGGGAGTTAGCGCCTGTCATCCAGGCCTCATTAACCAATCAGAGCCTGGACTGCCAGTCAGCACGGAGGCGGGCACTTCCGGTCCACGATGCTGCAGGTTTGACTGAGTCTGAGGGAGGCTCTCGTGGTTCCGTGTGCTGCTTTTTCAACCGCTGCCTGGAGCCGTGAGGACAGCGGGCGAGCTGGCGCCATGGTGAGCGGGGCGCCGTCCCCACGCGGGGAGGATCCGCGGGAGCCCATGTGGCGTTGTCCCGGGGTGCGGGAACCATCTCGGCGTCCGGTGCGATTCCCTTTGTTTCCCCGGAGGTCCCTGCACCTCGCAGGCGTCAGTGGGACCTCTCTAGGACTTAGTTTCCCTGACTGCGCCTGCGCACAGTGGGAGGCGGACCTGGTGTCTAAACTGCAGGGCAGCGTTCAGCGCGCGCATGCGCGGCTCTCATAGGGAAGGCAGATTTGCTGACTGGCAGAGTCTGGTTTCCCTTCTTCTAGAAGTTCTGCACTTGGCACTTGGGTTCAGGTGCAGGATCCGTCTGCAGTTAACTCTGCTCTGATGTAATAAAGTCTGTGTCATTAACACATTCGCATGTGGATGCCGCCGTGGTGCAGTCACGTGTGTTAGTGCCACAGACCCACTGTTTCCCGGCCTCAGGTGTCAGCACTGACGGGACGTTAACTGTGCGTGTGTTCTAAGTGTTCTCTCACGTTCTGCTGATTCTTTATTCCTTCTCAGACAGCGCAGTCTTTACTGCAGGTGAGGGGAAGTTCTGAAGTCAGATGGCGGCGCTGTGCGCTGTGTGTTCAGTCTGTGCTGCTCAGGTTCTCGTCCACGATGACCTTTGTCATCGGGTTCTGTCGTTCGCTGCAGGAATCGTTAGGCTCTTTAGTGGACATTTGTTGAATCTGTAGCGCAGATTCTGTACTGAAATAATACTGAGACTTCTTGTCTACGATCTCGCAACTTCTCTTTGTTTGAATTTGTTGATTTTTTTTAAAAAAATTACACATTTATAGTTTGGGTTACAGATATTTGTCACATTTCTGTATATTTCTGGCTACTTTATCCATGGTGACATATAAGAGATATGGGTATTTTTAATTTACTGAATGTGTTTTCTGTACATGAGTGTTTTGCTTCTGTGTATGTGTGTTCATCACTTGGGTGTTATGGTGCTACAGAAAACCAAAAAGGTTTGCCCTCCACTAGAATCTAGGAATGATTTTTTTTTTTTTGCCACCATATTAGTGCTGGGAACCAAACCTAGATCTTCCACTGGAGCAGAAGTCTTAACTGCTGAGCCGTCTCTCAAGTCTTAAACTTGACAGACTTTCAGAATTTTGCATGTGAGTGTGCCCATTCACAGGCTGAAAACTGTGATTACGGTGATTGAGGTTTGGTTAAAAGCCTTGTGTGTGAGAGTTGGAGATGTCTCAGAGGTACTGGTGAGGTTGGGTCAGCTTGACATAGCTAGAGTCAAACTGGCCTGTGGGTAAGTGTATAGGGTATTCCTCTGATTAAGGATTGACATCATTGTGCCCACCCACTGTGTTTGGTGCTGCCGTGGCCACCAGTCAAGATAATTTGTACTTTCGTGGCTAGGAACAATTGCTGAGAACAGGCTTCAGGTTTTTTTTGGGTTCTTGAGAATGTAAGGATTGGATCAGTGTGAAGTCAAGAGTCTTGGGCACTGACACAGGATCAAGCTGACGTAGTTGTTCAGAAGCTGAGCTCAGAGACAGCTTTCAGGTTTGTCTTTTTTTTTTTTTTCCTCTCTGAGTTTACCTCAGGCTTTTATTGGTTACACACATCCTAGTCATGCAATAATACATAACCAAAAGCCTTTTCATTATTTTTCTCAAGCACATTAGTTTTCCTAAAACACCTCATGTAACTGTGCCACCAGAAGGCATAATGCCTACACAGAGACGAAGTTCAGTGTCTGCTAAAGTAAGTTATACATTAACTTTTACATCTCAGAAAAACCTCCAAATCACAGATCATCTGGGCATGAACATATGGTTACAGCGTTAGCATGAACACAGAAAGGTGCTGAACAGGTCAGGATAATGTTAATATTTTTAACTTGTCTAAAACTTGCAGGATCTCTTTATTAAGCTCATACAGATACCTGTTTCTACAGTGCTTGTCAAACGTTTCTTCATGTGTAATATTCATTCCTCTTGTAACTCCTCCTAGGGCTCCTTCACAAGCCCAAATTCTATCTCTTAAAACTTGTACCCTAATTTTCTTAGGCAAACGTGCCAGGGGGTCAAATCAGTATGTTCCAATTTTTCCAGGAAGGTCAGCTCACTAATCCAATAGATCCAGTTATTTCTTCCCCAGCCATTTCCTTCTGTAGTAATGCCCTCAATCCTGTTCCCAGAATTTTTAAAAGACAAAGCAGACAAGCACACATGAAACAATGTCATCTGTGTTCTAGAAAGTCAGAGATTCATTACTCAGATTGATGGTGCTCGGCTGCTGAAACTGTGTCATGTAGCCATGTTGTAGCAGGATACTTATTCTGCTACATTGTATTCACAGTGGAGTTCTGTGATTAGGCAGTAGAAGAGGAGGTGGAGCTGGGAGAAGAGAGGAAGGGGAGGAGACGACTGGAGAGGAGAGGTGAGAGACTACAGAGGAGAGAGGGTGGAAGGACAATGGAGAAGGAAGTGGCCTGGAAAAACTGCAAGTTACAAGGGATCTCATAGAGGGGGAATAGAGTAGGGTAGTGGTAAATCTGCCCTTTAGGCGTGCAGTTTGTATTCATAATTGAGTTGTGTTTTCTTTGATTGGACCTATTTGGGTTGGAGATTTACCCCAACACCATGTAACACCTGACAATCATTATGTTTTGGGGAATAAATTAATAAGGAAGAGTTGGCTAGACATCTGGAAATTCCTCAGCTCCCCTAGAGTGTTGGAACTTGAACTTAATATCATAGCATGACCAAAATGAAGCCTGAAAACAAAATGGAAACTTAGGAAACTTAGGAAAAGTCTCATTTGTTTGTTTCCAGTCCCGTCTCCCCCCATCTTATTACCTGTTTCCAGTGTTTGACTCTGTTTCAGAGTTGAGGGGGTTGTATTGGAACCTCAGGTTCATGAGTGTGATTGTGCTTATGTGGCTGTGCACAAACCATGCAATAGTATTAATGATACAAGGAACTAAGAGTAAGATCAAAAATGACGTAAGGGATCCTGTACGACCAGTGAGGAGCATAGTCAGCCTGGGAACCAGGGGAGTGCAGAGTCAAACCAGTTAGAGTTCTCTCTTTTCTTCTCTGTTGAGGAATTTATGTTTTACCCTAGCTAGCATGTTTTCAGTAACCCCAGAGTGGTTAGAATAAAAACAACAGGTTTCCCCTAGGGTCATGCAAAGGCCTTCTTCTTTAAAACAGAGCAAGTCTAGCCCACACAGAGTTTGGAGTTTTGCTTTGGCTATGGAGTCCCTGGTTTTCAAGAAGAATGTAGGAATGTAGGTAGTTTTCTAGTTTTTTCAGAGGCCCCATGGGTTTTGGAGAACCAGAACAATTAATTTCTGAATAATGAAATTTATTCCTGGGTCTTTATTTGTCTAATATACCTGGAGCTCCCACGTCAGTTCTGTGTGTTATCTTAAATGGGTGGGAGAGAGTCCCAAATGCCTGAGAGGGCTGGTGATAGGGTTCTGTGCCCGTAGACTACACAAGAGAAGTTCTGTCCTGTCTGGATATCTATGTGTTCATCCCTATTCATTCCTGTCACTAGTGCTACAGGTAGACTTCTTTTCCGTCTGGCAAGCATTCCCCCCACCCCATCCTTTTTTCAGCCCCTGTTGAGTGGCTGTGCATCCTTGGGCTATTTCCTGTTGGTGGTACAAAGGTCTATTTTAAATTTGGGGCCCCAAATTTAAAGATGTTGGTTTCTTGTCAGTTTTCAGAAATAATTTTGACCCAATTGGGTGTTAGAGCATCTCCAGAGATACACTTGTGGCTGATGATTCCTTGTGTGATATATGTCTGCTGGCATGGGGGAAGGAATAGCATCAGTAGGAGGGTTGAGGGATGTCTTATCTATATAGACCCCTTGGGGTCCTGCTGAATGGTACATTTTGGTCCAGTGACTGCATTGGGCTCCCATCTGGGACAGGCTGTAGGGAGTATGATGTATCCAGGAAAAAAATGCTGTTGACTTTGAGAGTGGTGGGAGTGGTACAATGTGGGGCCTTTCCACTGGGCAGCCAGAGTGTCTTTTTGATGGTGTCTGATCTACATGAGGTCTCCAGGTAGTCGTGAGGTGTCACTGGTGGAAGCCATGCAGGTGACAGACCCGTAGATACAGTGTGTCCTGAGCCGTCTGTACTGACCGGAGTAGGGAAAAAATAGATAACGTTAGCAGTCAAGTCAGATGTAATTTTTGGACAGATAAGGGGTCTTCCAAACCTTATTTTGTAGGGGGGTCAGACCTCCTTGGTAATGGGTATTCCTGCTTTGGAGAAGGGAAAAGTGAAGGAGTGCCCTCCAGTCTCCATCATGGTTCCCCAAAGGGAATTTACACAAGGAAGTTTATGAGTGTTGACATTTATTTTAAGCCATATAAATACAGCAACCAAGAAGTCATATAGCATTTACCGCCCCAAATACCTTTTGTTTATGAAACTGGGCAAAGATGAAAAGTTGCAGAAAGAAAGAGCTGTCTAAGCTCCTTGAAACTGAAACCCCAGGTGTCTGACACATAGCCCCAAGATTTGGCTCTGCCCAATAAGGTTTCAGTCTTTCCTTGGTCCAATCTTTTCATTGGAAAGAAAATGTGTATTCTGTCCCATTGTGTGTTCTGAAGATATACATACAGACACACACATATACATATACATACACACACACACAAACACATGATATCACAACAAGATCTTGCCTTGAGCGTCAGAAAAACCTTTGGACATTGGAGCAGTGTTGGGACTATTTTATAATATGAGGATCTTTGAAGTCAGACTAAATTCATCTTGCATTACGGGAAGACTGAGAGCCTGTCGTGACCCGTGTTGACCTGAATGGAGAATCTCCCAGGTAGGATGGCGGATGTGAACTTCTAGTCTGTGGCTTTCATTAGGTGCTTATGGAACCTTTAGGAGGAGGCTCCTGTCTGGAGGAAGTTGGTCTCTGGGGAGGCTTTCAGGGTTTATTCCCTCACCACATTTGGTCTTCTTTGTCCGTCTTCTGGAGGTTTAGACTGAGTGGCCACCCGTCTCCACCATCACAGACTCCAGCCCTTACAAGTACAGTAGAAAACAGAAGCAGTTGCTTTTCCTTACTAAGCAGTTGTTCTGGTCTGTATTTTGGCTGATGGAATTAGGTTTTTTACATGTTTTTACACTTACTCCCTTTCTTTCATCAATCGTCGTCACTGCTCTGCCCGCCACATAACTTTAAGGCAATAGTTATTAGTTGCCAAGTTCATCAGCCACTGTTGGGTTTTGTTGTTCTTTGTGGGCTCATTGGTTAATTACAGTAAGTGACATTACCAGTCTTAGAGTGGCCAGCTCTAGAGCTGGGGCTCGAGAAACACTGGAACCAGGGTGTTCTGCATTTTCTCTTCACATTTTGCAAATCACAAATAAAAATGTAAGATACTGCAGTGAAAATACCATTAGTTTTTCTCCAATAAACTTAAAAGTGTGCATGGCCTGGGAAAACTGAAGCCCAGCTCACCAGCTTAGAAGGGGGCATGATGTCAGGTTGGCACCTATGGTCAGCAGCTGGCCAAGTGCTACTACCAAGATCAGTCTCTCTTCAGTCTGATTCCTCTCCAGAGCCCGGCCCTGTGCACCCTCAGTTACTGCTGAGACTGAAGCTGCTGATATCCAGGTAAAGGAGACCTGGCAGATATGCTGAGAGTTAGATTAAGAGAAACCCAAGTTGGAGGACTAAAGAAGCATTCTCCCTTCCACTATAAGTATTTAGCCACACAGTTACTCCTCCAGAAAGAAGTTAAAGCAACCCATAAAGCTTGTGAAGGAGCAGCAGTGCTGGGCCATCCCTCCAGACAGTGTAATGGACAAAGGAGATCAGAAAGACCCACCACACCTGAAGACTTCAGCTCAAGTCAGATGCATGCAGGTCCCTTTAAGAAAACTGCTTTCTAGGAGCTGGGCCTTACACTGGAAATTCTGAGAGAGGTGTCCTCTTGTCAGCGCCCTGTTTTGCTGCTCCAAGCATTGGGTTTGAAGCAATAAAAGGGAATAATTCAAAGATACTGGCCCAGCTAAGTAAAGGATATAATTAAATGGAACAGCCAGGAGGATGCTAAGGCAGCATCCTCTGGTTCCTTGTTCATACTACCTTGTTCCTCACTGATAGCTCTGTGCAGGCCTTGGAGCTGCCCTGAGCACTGACATTTGTCGCTATGCTGAGCTTAGACCTTGGCAAGGAGAAGACAGAAAAACAGAGACCAGGATCAAAGTACAAAGAGCAGCAAGCTCAAAGCACTGCCCAAGCAAAACGTCCTAGAGCGCCAGGTTAATTAGGGTTTGAATACTTTCCTCCTCCATAAAAATCCCTGAGTTTTTGTCTCAGAGAACAGAAACTCAACATGGAGGGAAAACAGTTGGAGACCAGGAGGGTCCTGCTGGAGTGAACGAAGCTGCGGGGGAATCCCTTTGTCAGAGACAAACTGCCCAAGAGGTCGAGGTAGATGCCTCCGTGGGCAAAAACCAGGACCAAGAAATGTAGAAGGGAGAAGGAGAAGTGCAGGGTGAGTCGGGGAGGGAGTAGTTAGATCTAACACTGCTGCATGCAAAAACAAAACAAAACAAAACAAAACAAAACAAAACAAAACAAAACAAAACAAAACACCCTTGGTCCTGTGGGCCTCTAGGCCGCAGAGTTCCTGCCTCCATGACTGGGGCGTCACTGTGAGCCTGTGGCATCTCCCTCTCTCATCTCCATCTCCGAGCTGCAGCTATGTACTTTGGTAGCAAGACTACCTAAAGTAGGCTGTTCCTACACAGATTGTGTTAACCCGGCATGTTTTGGGTTTACTGTTCAAGCCCTGCAGTATCCTGTCTCTGCTCTGGAACGCTGTACTGCAGACTGTCCAGTTTGTTCATGTCTCTGTCCCCGAGGGAATAGGGGCGCACTGTTGCGGTTTTTACAGTTGAACAAAGTTGGCCCCCAAAGCATCTCAGAGAGGAAATCAGTGCATCCACTCTTAAGGTACTCGTTATTAAAGCCACAAGAGTTGACCCTGATTAAAGCCTTCACCTCAGGTACTGCCCTCTTCAACTTTAAAGACTCACCATTCTTATATGCTGTACTGTTTGTTTGGAGAGGGGAGGGACAGGCTGTCCTAAAAGGTTCACACCTTCCTGGGCCAAGTTGCTGCCAGAGTAATGGAGACAGAAAAGTGACATCATAATTCTCTGTAAAACTGAATTATGAAGGAAACTTTAAACCAAATCCAGCACTGCCAATGACATCCAGTTCTGGCTGCCTTTCAGCTACATAAAACCAAGGACGCAGCCGATAGGACTTCAGTTTTGAAGGTGAAGTAGGGAAAGCATTTCAAAGATGTGTTTTAGTTGTATCTAACCTAAATGTTCCTTATGCAAGAACTCAAGGTTTGAGAATATTAACCCGGTGCCAGCCTGGCCTCTGCCCCAAATGTAGCTTCTAGGTCCTAGGAAGTCTAAATGCAGGAGCAGGTAAGGAACTCGTCTACCTTTGAGACGTGTGGTCCAGGTTAGCCTTGAACTCACCAGGTAGAGAGTCGACTTGAGAACTCTGAGCTTCCCTTAATTGCTGAGCTTACCGGTGTGCATTGCCACACCCAAGTTCTATGTGGTGCTAGGGATGAAATTTAGTACTTTATACATGGTAGGTAAGCATTCTCCCAACTGAGCCAGCCCAGGCCCAGGGCTTCTCTGCTTGAAGAACTATTTGAGAGATTTCTTTTCAGTCTCCCTTGAAGTAAATGGTGGTCAGCTAAAATGGACCATATTTTTACTTCTTGGGCCCTCAGCTGTCACGAGCAGGCCCAGACTCAGTTTACCTAAGTCATTTCCTCTCCATATAAGAGTCACGGAGGAAGTAAAATATAGATGGTGGCTGGACAGGAGCTGAGGAAGCAAAACCCGTTATGTATGAGGCATTGCTTCCTCCCTTCCTCCACATGTCCAGCCTTTGTGTTTCAGATGGAAAGCTTTACTCTTAAGATGATCCCTGTCTAGAGGAGAAGTGTTACAGTTTCCTGTAACTGCTTCCTCAGACTACCCTAAACTCTGTTTTGGGCCAGTTGAAAGGACGTTAAAAGGCCCCTAAAGAAACAGGAAGGAGATGTAGGATGGACTCAAAGTCACAAGTGGGAACAGTGGACCAGGAAAGTGCCTTGGAATCAAGACTATAGGTCTTTAGGCTCCCTGCAGCCTCATTCTCCTCCCCAGCGCGCTCTTGATGGTAAAGATTACAGTCCTCACTCCTCAGACTATGGCAAACCAACAGCCAGAAACTGTACGCAACACAAAAAGGAGAGGAAAAGCCAAGCAGGTTGTAAATTTTTCAAGTCCTTCACGAGGAGACAGATTTTCCCTGTAATTATTTTTTTTTTAAAGTTTGTTTCAAGATAAAGAGAGGAAGAGCGAGGTCATGAATTCGGTGAAAATATGTAAAAACACACGCTAAGGAAGGTGCTGCCATCCGTGTGACATTTAAAAAGAAATATACATGTCTATGTGCATACGGCCAGTTCATATGCATGTATGCATACATATGCATTTGCATACATACGTGTGCTTGATTAGTGCAAACGGATGGAGTTTATAGTTCCAGTTTTTAAAATATAGTTCAGGGAGAGTCTATTGGTATGAGGCCCAGGTAAAATGACAAAGATGCCTTTGGCAAGCTGGTTGGGATGATTTCTGTCTGATCTTAGTAGACGTCTGGCATTGTCAACCTGCCCATTCCCTACCAGCTTAGTCCCAGAGATGTAAGGTTTACAGGAACTTATTAGTAATCTCTAGCCTAGGACTTTGGGATATAATGTCTTTTTTCTTCTTCTTCTGAGTTAATTGTTACTGTCTGACATGAGCAATGGAAAGTCTAAGAGGATGAGAGCCAGGAGAGGGCAAGGGATGAGGAAGGGCTGTGGCCATATCCCTCCGCTGGGACTTAACATCTAGAAAATATTCTGAAAGGGGGAAAAAGAGTTACTGAGGAGAAGTAAGGCCTCCATTCTGGAAACAACCCTCCAACAGGACTGGAGCAGCACAGTTGACTGAATGACAGCCTGACTCAACTTCCCCTCCAGAACCACAGCCTCTTAGAGCCCAGAGGACCCTGAGTGTTGACCACCTGGCTCCGGCTTCCTCTATTATAAAAGAGACCGTTCAGATCTAAGGATGTGGCTTTATCTAAAATCAAAGATAAAAGAAGATAAATCTCAGACGACTTCCAGAGCCCAGCGTCCTTTCTACTATAGTAAGAACACAACTTCCATATAACTGACTTTTTGATTTTCTGATTTTCTTTGAGAGTAAGTAGCTAAAGCCTTCTAAATCCTGCTCCAGTACTAGTTGTTGCCAACAAACAACAGTAGCAAAACCAGTTCCTCCACATATATGTTCTTGGTTAGTGTAGAAAGACTCGCTGTGATTTATCCAATCACATGGCTAAAACTCAGGACAGGTGTTCTCCTGGGTCAGGAAGAGCATGAATGGTATTTGATTAACAAACAAACAACAACAACAACAAAAATCAGACAGGCAGAGAGAGCCCATGAAGTCATGAGCGATGGGAGAGCCTGCACCCAGTGTCCACCCTCTACAAGGGAAGGAGCAGGGCATTTGGCATAGTCCCTTCCCCATATAGAGGCCTGAGAACGTCCTGGCTCATATAGGATAATCAGGCTCTAACTAATATTCATGTTTGTTCCACTTGAGCTTGCAGAATACCCTCTCAAAGCATTCATGCATGTAATTGAAACATGGCATGAAGATTTTAACCCACTGAGGCTTCTTATCTCTTCATGCATGTTCAGAACAGAAGACTGTTCCTTCTCCATCTGTATCCCATTACTGCATCTCATCCCATTCAAATGCTGTTTATCGCCTGGTCTTCCAGCTGCCCTTCTTCAGTGCAGGCATGAAGTTTAAACTTCGTGATGCTGGCGGCTGTGATCACATGCCCCTTCCTTTTAGAATCACAGGCACAGTGTGGGAAATTGATTTCACAAGGCCTTAACATTTTGAGGTATATGACCATCTTCCTTTGTTCATGTACCTTTTGTAACTCGTGAGACTTTCCCTCCTTTCTGCTTTAATGTAACCTTTCTTTGCATCACCATCTGTAATCCTATTGTTTTTCACTCTGACAGTAACTGTTGTTCCATCCACACTTTAAGCTCTACATCAGACATACCATTACAGTTGTCATCAGATTTGGCAGGGATTCCTGCATGATGTCTCTCACCAGTGACTTAGGTTGAATGCACCTTTTTAGATATTCTCCTACCTCTGTCCCTGATGTCAGATATCTAACTGTTGTTCTGATAATGAGAATGGCCACTTTCCTGGGAGTCAAGAAAACAAAAAATTGGCAAACTCTCTTTTTAGATTTTGGTACAGTATGACAAACTCCTGGTACTGCTTAGAACACAGCTGCCTCCCTCTCATGTAAACATTGTATACCATAAAATTCTCACCATTCTGCTGTACATGTTTGTATGGGGACTGAAATGGGTACTGTTTGCTTTTCTGTGTAATCATAAAATGATTGTCCCAAGGAGTGGTCACTGGGTTGTCAGCCTCAGGAAGAGGTACAGACAACATTGTCAAGATCAATTCCTCCTTGCCTGCTCAAATCAGGTCCACTACACCCTCAACGTCCACACCATTCCCCTCTGTTAGTCCTCAACATCCACACCATTCCCTTCTGTTAGTCCAGAATCCTACACACTGCTTGATTCAGGAAAGCATGTGGGAAAGACGTTGTGGAACTTACAGGAAGTAGTCCCCGTGAGCACATCAGCCTGGTCAGCTGCTCCCACTCCCCCAGGCAGCATGGCACCACATGTACTTACTCTTGGCACCAAGCACTTGTATTGACCTTTACGCACATCTTGTGTTTTGAACTTTCGCAGAAGGTCTTATTTTTTAAGCAAATGGCATGCATTCTTGACCTTAATACTGAGTCTTCACAATCATTAGATTGCAGTTGTTTAACATTCTCCCTGTCTTTATGTTTTCGCTTTTTAAAACATGTGTATGAGCCTTTTGCATATACACATGTGTGCATGCAAACACATGCTCACAAATACATGAATGTGTACCGCTTGTGTGCCTGGTGTTCACTGAAGTCAGAAGAGAACATTGGATTCTGTTGACCTGGAGTTATGAATGGTTGGGCGCCTCCAGTGAGTGCTGGGACTGATGTCCCCACTTGATCTTAAGTGTTGACCCATCTTTCCTCTCTATGTTCCTTTCGTTGCTGTTGCTTTTGGTTTTGATTTTGGATCAATATATATTTGCTAATATTTTTGAGATCTCTTTGATCTGTCAGTAACTTATTACAAATGCATTCCTATGTAGAAATAGTATATTCCCCCTGTGGTTTAAACTGGGGTGCTCCAGTTTTCTGATAAACTCAATTTTAACTTGTTGGAGGAATTTCAAGTGACCTCTTGAGTGTTTCCTATCCTTTATTATTTGTTTTTTTTTTTTTTTTTTTTTTTTGAGACAGAATCTCACTGTATACCTCTGGCTGTCATGAAAAGAGTATGCAAAGTAGGCTGGCCTAGCAATCACTGAATTCACCTGTCTCTGCCCCACCCTCCTCAAGGTCTGACATTAAAGGTGTGCATCACCAGGTTCATCTCGTCCAGCCTTTCTTGAAGTTAGGGATTTTGATACAATTTTGCTAATGTCTTCTCAATAGCACTGATCTGTCCGAGTCTCTCTGTATTGTCTGTTAGTAGTCATTTCTCCTGCAATGCCGTGTGGAGCTCAGTGGCCCAGAAATGAGAGGTGTGATCCTCCCTTTCTGTTGACTTGTGATGACTTGTGACTGCATTTGAATGTCTGTGATATGGAGTAAATGTGTGGAGCACCAGGATTATGTAAATACATTCTCAGTGAAATGTACACATACAGTGCAGTCAGTCTCACCATTTCTATTATGTCCTTATGTGGGATATTGTAGGCTGCGGTGAGCTATGAGGATGTGCATGTGAACTTCACTCAGGAAGAGTGGGCTTTGCTGGATCCTTCCCAGAAGAGTCTCTACAGAGATGTGATGCTGGAGACGTGCAGGAACCTCACTGCTATAGGTAAGAATGTGAGTTTCCTTCACTTTCTAAACAAGGGGACAAGTGTTTCTAGGTTATTGGTGCACTTCTGTGATTTGTCTTGTGACAGAGGAAGAATGTGGTGAATATAGATACTCAGACATGATTCTCAGGTTCATCAGAGATACTAACTTAAAATTTGCACAGTATTCAATAATATCATAAATTTTCTGGTACTGTATTTTAGGGTACAGATTGGAAGATCACACTATTGAAGAACACTGTCAAAGTTCTGGAAGCTATAAAAGGTAATTTTCATGTACAAGCTAATGGAAATGCATCACTGTAGACATTTTAATGTACCTTGAAGTTTTAATGAAAATCAACAGTGTAAATAAAAACAGCTTAAGTAAACTGATGATTAGTGAATTCTCAAAAGACCATGTACTTGGATTTCAGATAGCTGAGTTGTGTTTGCAAGGCATTCCTCTAAGGAAAAAGACAAATAATATCTTAACACATGACACCATTTTAGTCATGAGAGCCATGTTGTAGAACTGTAAATCCATTTAGTTTCATCCTATTCGAGTATCATTAAAACCACTGATTAGGGGACCAGTCTTTTTATAACCAAATAGTAAAGCTAGTGTTAGTCATATACTTACAGTGACTTTCCAAAGTTTAGTGAGAGGGAATAGTTTATGGGAAGCAGAAAAGTTGTTGTCATGGAGAAGCCTTAACCCCTATAGCACATATCTATGAGGGAAAAAAAGTTCATATGTGTGAATGCAGTGTGAAAAACCTTTTGTTATTTCTTCTTTAATAGATATAACATCCGTAATTGTGGATACAAGCCCTGTGAGAATAAGGGCCACGGAAAGAAGCAATGTACTTTTACATGTAACAGTTTTCTTCAAACATATGAAAGAATTCATACTGAAGAGAAACCCTATGAATATAATCAATACAATAAAGCCTTTGCAAATTTCCATGGTCTTCCACAACATGCAAAAACTCATCCTAGAGAAAAACTGTATAATTGTAATCACCATGGTAAAGCCTTTGTAAGTCCTAGTTCTCTTCAAATACACCAGAGAACACATGTGGGTGAGAAACTTTATAATTGCAGAGAATGTGGTAAAACCTTTGTAAGTAGCAGTTCTCAGATTCACAAAAGAATTGATACTGGAGAGAAACCTTATGAATGTTCGAACTGTGGTAAAGCCTTTGAAAATGCCGATAAAAATCAAAATCATGATAAACATGATACTCTTGAGAAACTCTTTGAGTGTAGTCAATGTGGAAAAGCCTTTGCAAGTCGCAGTTATCTTCCAATACACAAAAGAATTCATACTGGAGAGAAACCGTATGGATGTACTCAATGTGGTAAAGCCTTTACAAGCCGCAGTTATCTGAAAATACATAAAAGCATTCATACTGGAGAGAAACCCTATGGATGTAATCAGTGCAGTAAAGCCTTTGCAAATTTCTATAGTCTTCGACAACATGAAAAATATCATACTAGAGAAAAACCTTATGAATGTAGTCATTGTGGTAAAGCCTTTCCAAGTCCCAGTTCTCTTCAAGTACATGAAAGAACTCATACTGGTGAGAAACCCTATGAGTGCAGTGAATGTGGTAAAGCATTTATAAGTCACAGTTCTCTTCAGATACACAAAAGAGTTCATACTGGAGAGAAGCCATATGACTGTACTCTATGTGGAAAAGCCTTTGTAAATCGAAGTTATCTTGAAGTACACAAAAGAATTCATACTGGAGAGAAACCATATGAATGTAATCAGTGCAGTAAAACCTTTGCAAATTTCCGTAGTCTTCAACAACATGAAAAAAATCATACTAGAGAGAAACCCTATGAGTGTAGTCAATGCAATAAAGCCTTTGTAAGTCCTTGCCATCTTCAAATACACCAAAGAACTCATACAGGTGAGAAACCCTATGATTGCAGTGAATGTGGCAAAGCGTTTACACGTCTCAGTAATCTTCAAGTACACAAAAGAACTCATACGGGACAGAAACCCTATTGTTGCAGTGAATGTGGTAAAGCCTTTCCGTGTCTCAGTAATCTTCAAATACATGAAAGAACGCACACTGGAGAGAAACCCTATGAGTGTAATCAGTGTGGTAAAGCCTTTGCAAGTCGAGCTAGTCTTCAATACCACGAAAAACATCATACTGGAGAGAAACCATATGGATGTAGTCAGTGTGGTAAAACTTTTGTAAGTCCCAGTCATCTTCAAATACACCAAAGAACTCACACAGGTGAGAAACCCTATGAATGTAATCAGTGTGGTAAAGCATTTGCACGTCGCAGTAATCTTCAAATACATGAAAGAACTCACACTGGAGAGAAACCTTATGAATGTACTCAGTGTGGTAAAGCCTTTGCAAGTCGAGCTAGTCTTCAATACCACGAAAAACATCATACTGGAGAGAAACCATATGGATGTAGTCAGTGTGGTAAAGGCTTTGCACTTCGCAGTCTTCTTCAAGTACACGAAAGAACTCATACTGGAGAGAAACCCTATGACTGTACTCAGTGTGGTAAAGCCTTTGTAAGTCGTAGTTATCTTCAAATACACAAAAGAGCTCATGCAGGAGAGAAACGGTATGAATGTACTCAATGTGGAAAAGCCTTTGTATATCTCACTAGCCTTTGTAGTCACAAAAAATTTTGTGCTGGACAAAAATTTTATGGCAGTACTTGATACAAAGATGAATGGGACTGTGAGAAACATAAGGCAGCAGACTTGCTTCTGGACCTATGCATTGTAATCTTGTAGCACATTGTTTACTCTTCTTAGAGTTAGTAGTTACATCCCTATTAGGGTTGACTCTGTGTTCATCCCAGGCCATGTAGATGGCCATTCTTTTATGGTTGTAGTAGAGACATCTGTTCTAGAGTCAATCTTGTAAAAATTTTTCCTCTTAAATATAAATCCATTAATGTTTTATGATTCTTTTTTCAATAAAGTGCTTAAAGTTACAGTTTCATCTGTATTCTCCATCATGAATGAAGCATTGTTGGTAACTTTTTCTGGCATCCGGGTAACTGAAGAAGATAGTGATTGGGGTCAAAAGCTGCCGACTTTTGGCATTTTTTTCTTGCTATTCTGGGGCTAAAATCTACTGTTGTCTGGCAGCTTAACTCTCTGGGGCCAGAAGCTTCTGACAGTAGGGGATTAAGAAAAAAAGCTTAATTTAATTGGGCTCTTTTCTTCCTGGCTCAGGTCTCCTTGATGTCTAGGTGAGAGGCTCAGAATTTTTTTTAACTCTCCATGAGCCAGAGAGAAAAGAAAGAAAGAAAACATCAGACACACAGAGACACATGTACACTGGGTAAAGCAGAAAAAGGCTGCATCAACTTTTATTATTGTTACAACTTTTTATAGCTTTTTGGACAAAAGATTCTCTATGTAAGGGTAAGGAAAAGTTACTTCATAGATAAAATGTTACACAAAAGCGGAGTTGCAGAAGAATGCTGATAGTAAGTTCAAAGCAGTGTTTCATTCTATAAGCTCATTATAAGTTCAAAGCCAGTTTCACATAGCCTTGCTTTATCATAGTGCACACCTTGGACATCCTTGCACATGACCTAGAATGAATGTTTTTCCTTGATTACAAATCTGTCTCAAGCCTATTTTAATTCTTAGTGAAGTTTAGAAAATCTCATTGCATTCCCTATTATGCAGCCTTCACGTACTATTCTATGAGGAGGGGCCACATTCTATTCTTGATTCTAACTTTATTCCTTTTTTTCTGGCAAAATAACTAAAACCATATCCTTAAACTTTTTCCTAAAATTATTCTAATCAAACTAGGAATTCTATAAATCATTAATTCTTCTAAACAGCATTAATTCATGAAAGTTCACTTTCATGTCGCCCTGTAGGAAACTTGCCTAATAGGGTGGGCTGGTGCCCAGGAATCCTTAGGTGATGTAATAGTGACAGGAAAGTCATATCAGCAGTAAGAAGCAATCCTGGGATGAAGTCTCTCAGGACCCGGTATCACAGAGCAATCCATTGCAGGCATGCAAGATGGTGAGCTGTCTCTACAAAACTTATTTTTTTATTTTATTTTATTTTTTTTGCCATAGTCTTTCCTAGATGGCTTCTGTCAAAGTTTAAGTGTCTGTGATTCACAAAGAATGATATCCCAGACTCAAACTGTATGCAACAGCAAAGAGCATTTATTTTGTAGAGAACCAATCATGTAAGGGTCTACCATACATCAGGATAGAAGACAGGGTTAATTAAAAGCCTGTTAGGGTAGGAGTGGGTGACATACCTTTCTTTCCCTTGATTGGTTGGCTCTATCTCCAGAGGTATGGCTGTTTTTGTGATTGGTTAAGGTTCTGGGGATTTTGGGGACTTTTGCTGATTAACTATATTTGGTTCGAGCTAGGTGGTAGGGCAGCTTCAGACAACTCCTGATTGGCTGCCCATGAGGGTTGGTTTTTCCTGGAATTGACTTGGTTTGGACTTTTCTGATTCTGGAAAACAGAAACTTAGGCCTAGTCTCCCAAACTGACAGTTTGCAGCCTTTATGGAGTCAGCCTGGCTCTCGCTTACTCAATCGTCTCAAAAGCACATTGCCATGATGGCAGTTTCACTGCCTAATTGTTGTTAATGTGACTTCTGCATGAACCATGATTCCTTTCGTGGGTAAACTACTGTGACTAAATAAAAGTCCAGCTGTTCCTGCTAGGACAAGTCCACAATTTCCTGTGTGTAACTGAAAGGTACATTGAAGAGGGGAAATGGCAGTATCTTTAGAGCAAGAAATGTCAATAACAGCGTGCGTGTGTGTGTGTGTGTGTGTGTGTGTGTGTGTGTGTGTGTGTGTACCAGCTTGTGATAAAGAGTAAATGGATTACAATCTGAAGCTAGCACAAATGTTAGTGCTTTGGGATTTAACCCTTTTATTTCTGTTGGGCATGAAGTGTGTATGTGTGTGGGGCTCAGTTCATTTCCCAGCTCTTGGTTGATATTGTTATAGTTGCTAAACCATGCATAGCTGTCCTTATATTTAGATTGGTATTCCTTAACCCAGTGTTTTTTTGGATTTAGGGCATAAGCCATGAACTTTTGTTATAAGGGCAATTTATATAGTTTCTTTAAGTGGCCAGGTTGGCTGCAATTGAAAATCTTTGTAGACACATGTCTTGGAACAGTACAAATTTCTAAAGCAGATAATTTTGTTCTATGTTTTAGGTCTCAATTTTTCTACATAATTTAGAAAATCCATAGCATTTCCTGTCTCTCTCTGAGGCCTGATTAATCCTTGGCAATCTTCAGTGGTGTGATGGTTTATATATGTTCATTCCATAGGAAATGGCACTATTAGAAGGTATGGCCTTGTTAGAGTAGGTGTGCCACTGTGGGTGTGGGCTTTAAGACCCTCATCCTTGCTGCCTTATAAGACTTGCTTTCATCATGGTGTCTCCTTATAGTGGTGAAACCCTAAGTAAATTGGCATTATCAAAATCCAATGGTTTTAATAATAACTCTTAAATTTGATCCCAGTTTACTTTGTTCTCAGTAGCATTTTTGAGTCTCACTATGGAATCAGTAGCTCAGAGGGACCCTGTTTAATTTTTAGAGAAGTAGAATTAATGTCAGTTTAGCAGGACATTTGTTCTCTGGACATGTTAGGAGAATGTGGGTAGAAGGTTTGAGGAACATTGCAATGTAATCTTGAAAGTACTTGGAAATTGATTATGTAAAACCCATGCAACACATGCAGAAATCCTCTCTGAGAGAAGATAGAGTGTGATCAACACATCCCTGTGTGTGTCTCCATTCTCCAACACCACCTCTCCTCAAGTTCTGAACTGCACTAGAGCTGGACTCCAGTATCGGATGCTATATCAGTTTTATCCAGGCAGCCTTGGCTATGCCCCTAAAATGTGGGAATGAGGCAGGAGCTTTGTTATAGAACTGATAATCTGTGGGTACCTATCACAACTCACAATGTCAGCATTTCATATACGACATTTCCAGGATCACCTCTTATTCCTAGTTGTCCAAAATTTTTCATGAACTGTATTTGCAAGCTACATTTAGCATCAAAGAGTTTGGGAAGGACTAACAACCATTTGAGCAAATGTGTGAAAGTCATATGGTAGTCATTGTGCGCCATTGCTCCAAATAGAAAGATAGTTACAATAGTATGAAGCAGTAGATTGTAGAAAGCAAAAGTCTTTTTAAAATCTTTCTTTATATCCATATTTAATCTTTAATAAATAATTTGATTTGTAGAAATTGTACTGGAAATATCAAGCCACGTCAAAATACCTGGGAAGAACTGGTAAACAATTCCTCTTTTCTTCAGGGTCATTTTCGGGCAATAGAGACACATTTAAAGGAGGATTCAGTAAGAGCATTCAATTGGCATAGTTGTCAGTTGTGTCATTTTTACCTTTAATTTTGCCGAAATGGTGGCAATCTCTTTTCCTTCTTGGACCAATTTAAAAATTTGAACATTCCATTCTTCTGATGCCTCTCTCCAACCTTCATCAGACCTGAGACACCTAGGTAAGCTTTCCCTTGCCCTCCCACCTTCCCTTCCCTCTGAGCCATCTGGGCCAAGCCAAGGTGCCCTGAGCATCCCAAGGAGACCTCTGTTCTCCTGCCATGTCTCTAACCACCTTCATCGGACCTGAGGTTTCTGAATCATAGAGACCTGCAGGTCTGGAACCATACAGCCCAAGATAACCATCAGAGGTCTTTCACATCAGTATCATCTTGGTTCTCCCCCTTCCCAATACTTACTACAAGAACATCTAGGAATCAAAACCATCCAGATGGCTAAAGGCCCTTGAAAGAACACAATCAATAAAAGCCAGGGAAATATGATACCTCCAAAGAACAACTACCCCACTACAGCAATCCCTGGATATCCTAATATAACCAAAATATAAGAAAATGACCTTAGATCCAGTCTTATAAAGATGATAGAGGAAGAATAAATCTTTTAAAGAAATACTGAAATGCCGGGCGGGTAGTGGTGCACGCCTTTAATCCCAGCACTTGGGAGGTAGAGACAGACGGATTTCTGAGTTTGAGGCCAGCCTGGGCTACAGAGTGGAGTACCAGGACAGCCAGGACTACACAGAGAAACCCTGTCTCAAAAAACAAAAAACAAAAAACAAACAAACAAAAAAGAAATACTGAAACATAATCAAACAGATAGGCCTTTAAAGAGGAAATACATTCCTTAAAATCATACAGGAAAATACAATTAAACAGATGAAGGAAATAAATACAACTCTGCAAGACCTAAAAGGGAAATAGAAGCAATAAAGAAAACACAAACTAAGGAAATCCTGGAGATGGAATACTTAGGGAAGAGAACAGTGCCAACAGATGCAAGCATCAGTAACAGAATACAGGAGATAGAAGAGAGAATCTCAGGTGTAGAAGATACGATACAAGAAATTGATAAATTAGTCAAAATGTTAAATTAAAAAATTTCCTGACACAAAACATCCAGGAAATCTCGGATACCATGAAAAGACCTAACCTAAGAATAATAGGAATAAAAGAAGGTGAAGAGTCTCAGGTCCAAGGCCTAGAAAGTATTCTCAGAAAAGAAAAAAATCATAGAAGGACACTTTCCCAACCTAAAGAAAGAGATGCCTGTACACATACAAGAAGCTTATAGAACATCAATTAGACAGGGTCAGAAAAAAATCTTCCCACCACACAATAAAACACAAGACCTGCAGAACAAGGAAAGAATATTACAGAGGCATGGGGAAAAGGACAGACAACATACAAAGGCAGTCCTATCAGAATTACACCTGGCTTCTCAACAGAGACTTTAAAAGCTGGAAGAGCCTGGTCAGATATCTTGCAATCTTAAAACAAACACAAAGAAACAAAACCAACAATTGCTAACCTAGACTAGACTAGATTATACCCAGCAAAAGTCCCATTCACCATAGGTGGAGAAAACAAGATACTTCAAGACAAAGGCAAATTTGAACAATACTTACCCACAAATTCAGCCCCACAGAAAATACTAGAAGGAAAACTCCAACACAAGGAGGATAAATATATCCAAGCAAACACAAGCAATATGTAATTCTATACCAGCACATACAAGGAAAGTATACACACACACACCCCACCAACATCAAAATAACAGGAAATAACAATCACTAGTCATTAATATCTCTCAACATCAATGGACTCAATTCCCCAAATAAAGACACAGGCTAACAGAATAGATGCAAAAACAGGACCCACCATTTCTGCATACAAGAAACACATCTCAGAAGTAAAGACAGACATTAAATCAGAGTGAAGGGCTGGAAAAAAGTTTTTTCAGCAAATAGACCCAAGAACCAAGCTGGAGTAGTCATTCTAATATCTAATAGCATAGAGTTTCAACCAAAATTAATTAAAGGAGACAGGGAAGGACACTTCATACCCATCAACAGAAAAGTCCACCAAAATGACATCTCAATTCCGAACATCTATGCCCCAAACACAAGGGCACCTATATTTGTAAAAGAAACATTGCTATAGCTTAAATTCTACATCAAACCACACACATAAATAGTGGAGACTTCAAAATGCCACTCTCACTAATTGACAGGTCATCTAGACAAAGACTAAAACAGAAAAATGAAATTAACAGACATTATGAGTCAAATATACCTAACTGACATCTACAGACTATTTCACCCTAACACATAAGAATATACCTTCTCATCACCTCACTGAACCTCCAAAATTAACTATATAATTGCTCACAATGTAAGGCCTAACAGATACAAACTTGACATAACACATTGTATCTTGTCAGAGCAACATGGATTAAAGCTGTACTTCAACAACAGAAATCAGAAAGCCTACACACTCATGGAAATGCAACAACTGTCCGTGATACCTCGGTCATGGAAGAAATAAAATCAAAATGTTCTAGAATTCAATGAAATTAAAGCACAAAATACCCAAATTTATGGGATACAATGAAAGCAGTGCTGAGAGAAAATGTCACAGCACTAACTGCCTTTATAAAGAAATCGGAAAGTTTTCATACTAACAAGTTAAAAAGCACACCTAAAAGCTCTAGAATAAAAAGAAGCAAGCACACGAAAGAGGAGCAGAAAGCAGGAAATAAAATTAGGGCTGAAATAAGTCAGAAACAAAGAAAACAACACGAGGAATCAAGGAAACCAAGATCCAAGTCTTTGAGAAAAAAAGAGACAAACCCGTAGCCAAACTAACCAAGAGACACAGAGACAATATCCAAATAAATAAAATCAGCAATGAAAAAGGAGACATTACAACAGACACCGAGGAAAGTCAAAGAACCATTAAGTCTTCCTTCAAAAGCCTATACTCCACAAAATTGGAACATCTCAACAAAATGGGTGATTTCTAGACATCACTTAGCAAAGTTAAGTCAAGATCAGGTAAATGAAACAGCCCTATAACACCTAAAGAAAAAGACACCATCATTAGAAGTTTCCCAACCAAAAAAGTCCCAGGCCTGATAGTTTTAGTGCAGAATTCTACCAGACTTTCAAAGAAAAGCTAATACCAACACTCCTCAAACTATTCCACAAAATAAAAACAGAAGAAACACTGCTAAATTCATTCTATGAGGCCATAATCATCCTGACACCTAAACCACACAAAGACTCAAGAAAGAAAGTGAACTTCAGCCCAGTTTCTCTTATGAACATTGATGCACAAGTACTCAATAAAATACTTGTGAACCAAATCCAGAAACATATCAAAGACATCATCCCTCAAGATCAAGTAGGCTTCATCTCAGGGATGCAGGCATGGTTCAACATAGGAAAATTCATCATTGTAACCCACCATATAACCCGAAAGGAAAAAAAATCCCATGATTATGGCATTAGGCATTTTAAAAGTTGACAAAATCCAATGCCCCTTCATCTTAAAGGTTTTAGAGTGATCAAGGATACAAGGCACAAACCTAAGCATAAGAGTAACATAAAGCAATCAATAGCCAACATCGAAGAAAATGGTGAGAAACTTAAACTAGTTCTACTAAAATCAGGGACAAGACAAGGCTGCCCATTCTCTCCCTATTTATTCAACATAGTAGTTGAAGTCATAGCAAGAGCAATAACCAACTAAAGGAGATCAAGGGGATATACATTATAAAGGAAGAAGTTAAGTATCCCTACTAGTGGATGATATGATAATATGTGCCCTTCCCCCAGGTCTAAGCAGGCCTGTGAGTCTTTTACCACAATAGACCAAACAACAGTAGGACCTAGGAGAGGCACTGCCTTGCCAGACTTGGTGCCCTGCAGTCGGTTACACATCTAAGAAGAATGGACTGCCTGCTGAGCTAGCCTTGACACCTTCCAGACTGCTATCTCCTCGCCCAGCCCCTGGGCTGAACCGAGAAGAGACTCTGGGGGGCGGGGCTTCCCCTTTATATGTGAAAGCAAATTATTAAACTTCGGGCCTTGATCAGAATACTTTGTCTTGGCCCCACTTTTCTCTTGCCCTCCATTCCCGTTCATTCCCAGGCTTCCTCTCAGGTGAACCCGGTTTCCCGTAGCTGCTGGCGGCTACAGTAATACACATAAGTGACCCAAGAATTCTACCAGAGACCTCCTACAGCTTATAAACACCTTTAGCAACGTGGCTGGATGCAATTTTTTTTTTTTTTTTTTGGTTTTTCCAGGCAGGGTTTCTCTGTGTAGCCCTGGCTGTCCTGGAACTCACTCTGTAGACCAGGCTGGCCTCGAACTCAGAAATCCACCTGCCTCTGCCTCCCAAGTGGTGGGATTAAAGGCATGCGCCACCACCGCCCGGTGGCTGGATGCAAAATTAACTCGAAGAAATCAGTAGCCTTCCTTTACACAAATGATAAATGTGTCAAGAAAGAAATCAGGGAAACAACACACTTTACAATAGCCATGAATAACACAAAATATCTTGGTGTAACAATAACCAAGCAAATCAAAGCCCTGTATGACAAGAACTTCAAGTCCCTGAAGAAAGAAATTGAAGAAGACCTCAGAAGATGGAAACATCTCCCATGCTCATGGATAGGTGGGATTAACAGTGAAAATGGCATCTTAACAAAAGCAGTTTACAGATTCAGTGCAATCCCCAGCACAGTTCCAACATGATTTTTATAAGGCTTGAATGAGTAATTCTCAACTTCATATGGAAAAAAAACCCCAAATAGCCAAAACAATCCTGAACAATAAAAAACTTTGGGAGGATCCAAAGTCCTGATCTCAAGCTGTCTGTAGAGTAATAGTTATGAAAACTGCATACTATTTGTACAGAACCAGATACATTGATCAATGGAATTGAATAGAAGATCCAGAAATAAACCTACACACCTGTAGGTAACTTTAATTTTTTTGAAAGCCTATTTTAAATCATGGTTCTTAAATGCTTTAACCTCTCTTTTAGGCCACCACCCACCAGAGGTAGTGGAAAAGAAAGGTTACGGAGAAGCAGACCTGTTTAGAAATGGTTCTTTGGAGCAACTCTTGTCTGTGTTGTCTGGAAATTGGCAATTTAGTTCACAGGTCGGCAGCAGCATCTTGATCCACTCACAAACACCTTATGTATATATCAGCAGTCTAGTTTGGTAGAGTCAGGTTAGTTATAGCAGAGACACACAGGCCTTAGCTGTCAACAGGTGGGACCAGAGCCAACAGAAACATTGGGAAGTTTTCAGCTGTGTCTTTTTCTCTAAGTGTTTAGCTATGTAAGCAAGGCAAGCTCAGCCTCCATCACTGCCGAGTCTCTTTATACTTCCTTCAAACATCACGTGTCCTCCATGGGTCTTGCCTCAGCACGTGTCTGGCTATTATTAATAAAGCTGCTAGGAACATAGTTCAGCAAGTGTCTTTGTGGGATGTTGGAGCATCTTTTGGGTGTATGCCCAGGAGTGGTATAGATGGGTCTTGAGGTAGACCTATTCCCAGTTTTCTGAAAAATCGCCGAATTGATTTCCAAAGTGGTTGTACAAATTTGCATTCCCACCAACACTGAAGAAGTTCTCCTTGCTCAACATCCTCATCAGCATGTGCTATCTCTTGCGTTTTTGATCTTAGGCATTCTGATTGGTGTAAGAGGTAATCTCAGAGTTTTGATTTGCATTTCCAAGACGACTAAGGACTTTGATCATTTTTTAAAGTGCTTCTTGGCCATTGGAGATTTCTCTGTTGAGAATTCTTTGTTTAGCTCTGTGCCCCATTTTTTAATTGGGTTATTTGGGTTGTTGGTGTTTACCTGCTTGAATTCTTTATACATTTTGGATATTATTCCTCTGTCAGATGTAGGGCTTTCCCAGTCTGTGGGTTGCTGTTTTGTCCTATTGACA
Organism: Arvicanthis niloticus; assembly: GCF_011762505.2. Classification (NCBI taxonomy): domain Eukaryota; kingdom Metazoa; phylum Chordata; class Mammalia; order Rodentia; family Muridae; genus Arvicanthis; species Arvicanthis niloticus. Next base: position 743,683 of record NC_133429.1, on the reverse strand, counting down.
GTGTCCTTTGTCTTACAGATGCTTTGAAGTTTCTTGAGGTCTATTAATCAATTGTTGATCTTAGAGCTTGAGCCATTGGTGTTCTGTTCAGGGAAATTGTCCCCTTTCCAATGTGTTCAAGGATATTTCCCACCTTTTATGAGATTTAGTGCATCCAGTTTTATGTTGAGGTCCTTGATCCATTTGGACTTGAGTTTTTGTTCAGGGTGATATATATGGATCTATTTGCATTCTTCCACATGCAGACACCCAGTTAATCTAGCACCATTTGTTGAAGACTGTCTCCTGGAATCCAATCTTGTGAGAGCATCATCTGTTCAGCAGTGTTTCAGACAGGAAGAGATAAATGCTTAGGCTTTGAGGGAACATCTCTTATTCATAAATTAACTGCCATTCCTGCAATTAAGGTTTGAAGGAACCGGATTGATATGGGGAAAGAATTGCAGGAAATAACTGAATTTTAAATCGCCTTCCAAAATCCAACAGAGAAGACTTCGGATATCTCTTCTAGGAGCTGCTGAAAAGTATCATGCTGATCATATAATCTGGCTTTCTGAGTATCCTTTCTGGGATTATCAGTGACCCTTCCAGTATAAAAGAAAGTAGCCACCCTGGCATTACTCTTTGGACAACTGGAAAAGAGCATATTGAAGAATATGACTGTCCATGGAATTCTCTTATTTTGTGATTTTAAAAAGATCAGAAAAATGGTGTTTTCTGCAGGATCTATGTTGAGTAAATGCTACTATGGATTTAATGGGACCTTTACAACCAGGCCTTCCAACAAGTGACCTCTTATAAGTGATAGATTTTATAGACTGTTTTACAATAGTTTCCACACTATACCTTTGCATTCTAAAGATTGTCAAAGATTTCCTTCCATGTTTGTGGGACCAGGAAAGCTATGCTACTAGGAGAGTTGACCCAGAGCAACAGTTAGATTGAGACGTGTCCAAACCCCAAAATCTTGTCCTGAGACTGCTAGAAAGTAGGACTTCTTCCCTTTTACTTTGATTCTGCATGTCCCAATGCATGTATCAGTGCAACCCTCATCTCTGCCACACCTGAGGTAATCATGTATCCTCATGGCTAGGGGTCAGGTTGAACTTCATTTCTCCTTATAAAGACATGTCCCAAAGTCCTGGAATTTCTCTTAATGCAAATGACACATTCCTGTCACCTTGTCACCAGCCAATGCTGCAAAAGTTCCTATCCACTCCCCAAGATTTACACAGCCCCTAGTTGTCCCCAGGAAATAGAGCTATTTCATTCAAAACCATCTCTAGAGGAAAGTGTTTCTCCCACACTCAACGGTGACTAAGATCCTTCCTAACCCACCTGCTCCTAGCTTAACTTCCATTCTATCCACTCCAGTGCCCAATGCACAATGGCACCTTGATACCCCAAAAGGAAAGATGGACATGGAGCAGCAGCTGGTGTCCAATATGAATATTATATGACTTTCAGTTTGAACAGGAAAGATGAGTGGCCCCAGCCCAGCATTTGGCATTAACCCCAAGACCCTAAGCCCCCTCCCCACCTCTGCCTGCAACAAAGTTGGAAATACCCCCTCTATCTTCTTTCTTTAAAAAAAAGAGAAAGACAAAAGAAAAAAAATCTTCATTATGTATTGACCATTAAAAACTGCTAGGTTGGCCCTCAGAGCTTTTAAACCTGTGGTTCTCTGGTCATGCTGATGTTTTGGGACAGGGCTCAATCTGCTGATAGCCAGAAGGCTGCAGTAAAGGTCGTCTTTGGACCAGGCATTTCCATTTCTTTCCTACCACAAGGAATACCTTACCATACTTAAAAAAAAATACCTTCGGATTATGTAAATATGTTCCTTTTAAAAATCTCATGAAATAAGACTCACCAAATGGTAAGCCACCTCCTTTTGGGAGGAGGTGTCTTCAATAATGCCATTCATGGATACAGTTGATATTGAGAGGACTATGTTAGCCAGAGCCAGGGTGACTTCATGACAGGCTGCAAACTGACAGTGTGGGAGACTAGGCCAGAGTTTCTGTTGCCCAGAAAGGAGAACCTGAATCCAGGAATCTGTGGTCATCTAACCATGGCTGTGAGCAAGCCAATTTGAGGACGCCTTGCTGCCATGAAAGTTCCCTGAGCTCTAATCAGTCACAGAGACCCCCCTGCCCCTGGAAATAGAGCAAACCAATCAAGAGAAAGAAAGGCAAATGTCCACCCACATCCTAACCTAACAGGCTTTAAATTGATAGACCTTGCCGAGCCCACACCTGAGTCTCCATTCCCAAATGGGGAGACCCTGGCATGCAGGACATTCTGCTGAGAAAATGCTTTTGCATACTATTAGAGTCTTCCTTCAATGATTGGGGACAATTGGGGATAGATGATCATTTTGGGGGCTCGGTCTGTGTTTGTATCTGTGTCTGTTTTTCTGTTGTCCAATCTGGAGGCTGAGAGGGACAGAGCAGATGTGTATTCTGTCACCCAGACTGAAACTAAGGACTCTCCTGAAACCCATCTGGGAGAACTTGCTAGTTCTCATCTGATTTGTGCATCTGCTGTGGGTCTGTGGGCTTTCCATGCACAGGAAGGAAGGCCATCTGAAACAGCCTTTTCTTCTGGTTTGAGTTTCCTGGAACACCTTCCTGTGTCCGTGTGTGTTTTATGTGCATGCGGATTATCTGTTCTCCTCTTTTGAGAGACACCACGGGCAGACATCAGGTCTTCCCTGCTGGGAACACTTGGTGACACTTCAAGGACTTCAGATGCCTGGTAGAGAAAGAACCTAAGGCTTAACTGTAAAAGTAAGAAAAACTTGTGGAGAGCCGCTCCCAGAAGATGGCACCTGGCAGGCAGCCAGGCAAAAAGCTTGTACCTGTAACACAAAGCCTTATTAGGAATATATAAACAATTTGCAGCTTTCTCTAGTAGAGTACCCATAGTATTATGGCACGTGGCAGAGAATTATTGGCTGGCCTTTAGGGGATATAAGCCGGACGCGGAAGGGGAGAGTGTGCTATTTTTGTATCATAAAGCTTGATTAAACTGCTTGAGGAAGAAACTCGGAGTTGCGTTTGTACTTTCTGCTGGACCAGAAGGAATA